>NW_020837961.1:7264437-7381753 GCF_003676395.1 Aethalodelphis obliquidens
TTTTTTTTTTTTTTTTTTTTTTTTTTTTTTGCGGTACGGGGGCCTCTCACTGCTGTGGCCTCTCCCGTTGCGGAGCACAGGCTCCGGACGCGCAGGCTCAGCGGCCATGGCTCACGGGCCCAGCCACTCCGCGGCATGTGGGATCTTCCCGGACCGGGGCACGAACCTGTGTCCCCTGCATCGGCAGGTGGACTCTCAACCACTGCGCCACCAGGGAAGCCGTGTTTTGTATCTTTCTGAGAAGGAATGAACCTCTAAAAGATAGGAATGGCCAAGGTGTGCCAGTGGTAGGATTTTTATCAATCAACAAGCTTTTGCTGACTGTTTCTTGAGGTTCCCACATTGTATTAAATATTGTAGAAGATTCAAGTTAGTGTGTAACACAGTCTCTTTCCTCTTGAAACTTTTTATATATGTAGATGGAGCGATAAGACTAAAACACTGGGAACTTCAGCAATTCTTTGAAATTATAGGCTGCTGATTTTAAGTGTAATAGTTGTTGAGAAACACGGTAGGATAGGGAAGGAAGCAGTCATGTGGGATTAGAAGCCCAGAGTTCTAGTCTTGAGTGCTGATGGCTGTGTAATTTAGCCTCTCTGAGTTTTCAGTTTCCTCACCTATAAAACAGCTGTCATAATTTCTGTTCTGCCTGCTTTCCAGAGCTGTTGTGAGATTAAAACAAGGTATATCAAAGTGTGAAGCACCATGAAAACTTTAGGGCACTATACAAATTTAAGAGATTTCATCAGGACTTTTTCCTTCCTTTCCACAGACCCTCACAGTCGACGGCCTCGGTCACCTTCCCTGACCCATATGCTTATCCCTGTAAGCACGTCTAGGTCGAGGCTGCATCACAGGGGAACACTCCTCTGACACACACCTGACATGCCTGGTGCCCACTGCAGGTGTAGATAAGGTGTACCCTTTCTTCCTGGTGTCATTTTTGTACATGAATTTGAAGACAAAGACTGTAAAATTAAATAGTGAAAACCTTGGTTTATAAGGCTATCTGAGCATGTTTTTTCATATTCCAGATGTGCTATTAGTAACAAAATGCAAATTCATTTATTCAGTGTCCTGAACTGTTAAAATTTGTATTTTAACTTATGGAAGAAATTCACTTTGTATTATAGCCTGTGTAAGAACCTCAAATTTTGATTTTCCTGAAGCCCATTTTGTTTCTAATTTCTGACTTTTAGAAAAGCGAAGCAAACCTTTTTTTTTTACTAATCTAATTATCCCTTTGGATTATTGATTATCTATAATACATTAAGGATTTTTTTCCTTCTCCTTTTCCCCCCTAAGTTTGAGAAGAAGAGATATTTCCTCTTTGGGATGCTGTGTGGACTCTATTGTACAATTTTAACATTGTCAACCTCCCTTACCCACTGGGTCTGTTTAAGAAACTTCTGGACCAAGAGCCATCATTAGAAGATTTAGAAGAACTCAGTCCTCTTTTGGGGAAGTAAGTAAATATAATTGCTTTTCTAGGACTATATATGGAGTCAGTCTCAGTAGTTTAAATATAAATAATGTTATACACACAGACAAGGTCTTCAGTTTCAATAATTGTGCATGCTCTTTAGGTGAATTTGAATTTTGGCATGACTTATAATCAAGTAAACATTTAGAAATGGAGAAAAGCCAAATGCCCCTTAATTATCAACCAGCACAATAAACGGAGCTCTGGCCTGGTCTCTTGAATTTATCCAGATGGAAACAGTTGCTTTGGATAGTACATGATATTCTTAATGAGAATCATGCATGCTATATTTGTTTTAAATAAATCCTAGTTAATCATTTCATTTATTTGAATAAATCAGCCTGTCATCAACTTTATTTTTTAAGGTTTGAAAAATGCTCGTTCTAAGTTAAAAGGCAAACTATCTCCTGTGAGGAAAATACTGGCAACACATATGACAGACAAAGGATTAATATCTCCGATGCATAGACATAGATATAGATATAGATGTGGCTATATGTGTGTGTATATATAATAAAATGAAAATATGCTCAACCTCTCTAGTAATCAAGAAAATGCAAATGCAAATGAGATATTTTTCTGCTTACAGATTGACAACTGTTAAAAGTTTCTTATAAAATGTAGAGTTGGCAGCAGATGGGGGGGAAGTACTCTCTTCTCATGTACTGTTAGCGGAAGAATAAACTGGCTAGATTTACACCATGTGCTCTGACAGTGTAGAGCCTTGGCAATACTGATATTTTGGGCTGGATAATTCTTTGTTGTGGAGCGCTGACCTGGACATCGTAGGAATGTTTAGCAGCCTATGGGGTTGCTACCCACTAGATGCCAGTAGTAAAACTCCCTTCAGTCGTAACAACCAAAGTTGTCTCCAGATTTTGCCAAATGTTCCCTGGGGGACAAAACCACCCCTGGTTGAGAATGACTTGTCTAGAGGAAGGGGCTCCTTCTTATAATTTCCACCACGGGCAGCAGTGTCTGTGTTAGCAGTGGGTCTACCAATTAAACCATAAATAGAGGTTAATTCCAGGAAGAGGGAGTGAGTAGGTGGAGGAGAAGAAATTTACGTGGCATTTTATACATTTCTAAGTTGTCCACAACTTTTTCCATTGAACATTTATTTCTTTTGAAATTTTACAAGAATAATAAATATAATGTTTTAAACGAAATAAGAAGTTCTAAATGATGAAGCTGATGACATTAAAGAAGTACTTGGCATACGTTTTTCTGTGAGTACTAATGAAAGCCAGATTATAGTTTAGATTTAATGGGTTTTTTTTGTTTTTTTTTGTTTTTTGCGGTACACGGGCCCCTCACTGTTGTGGCCTCTCTCGTTGCGGAGCACAGGCTCCGGACGCGCAGGCCCAACGGCCATGGCTCACGGGCCCAGTCGCTCCGCGGCACGTGGGATCTTCCCAGACCGGGGCACGAACCCGTGTCCCCCGCATCGGCAGGCGGACTCTCAACCACTGCGTCACCAGGGAAGCCCCAATATTCTCTCTTAATGGGAAACTTTTGCTTCAGTCCAGTGGTTCTTTTTTTTTTTTTTTTTAATTTATTTTATTTATTTATTTTTGGCTGTGTTGGGTCTTCATTGCTGCGCGCGGGCTTTCTCTAGTTGTGGCGAGCAGGGGCTACTCTTCGTTGCAGTGCGTGGGCTTCTCATTGTGGTGGCTTCTCTTGTTGTGGAGCGTGGGCTCTAGGCGCATGGGCTTCAGTAGTTGTGGCACACGGGCTCAGTAGTTGTGGCTCTTGGGCTCTAGAGTGCAGGATCAGTAGTTGTGGTGCACAGGCTTAGTTGTTCTGTGGCATGTGGGATCTTCCCGGACCAGGGCTCGAACCTGTGTCCTCTGCATTGGCAGGTGGATTCTTAACCACTGCGCTACCAGGGAAGCCCAGTCCAGTGGTTCTGTTGGCTGTACGTTCAGTGAGTTCACTTACATTTTCCTACCCCTGGCTTTTTCTTGGGCTTTTCCCCCTGCCTAGAATGGTCACCCAGCTCATCTCCTTGAGAACTGACTAGCCAGCTGTGACCTCTGAAGCTTCCCTGTCACCCCAGCCTCTCTCCCTGCCTTGAGTTAGCTCCTCATACTTCCTAGCTGAGCTAAACTAAACTTCCTTGTATCTTGCTGTTATATTTTCAGGTATATAATTTCCCCTCAACTAGATCATGAACTCACTAGATCAAGGACCAAGACCAAATGTCATGATTTTTTTTCACTCCACATGGTCCCATGTAGCTCTCTTTGCACAAGGGGACCCAATACATATTTGTTGAGTGAAGTGACTGATTTCTTCCTTTTCATTTTAAGTTTTGCTCTTCCTGTGAACTCTCTTAACCAAAGTTTATTTCTTTTTAGTTTTTCTTACAGGAAATGAAAGGCTGCATGTAAAAAGCATACGGAAGGTGGGAATCCTATTTTGCTGTCCTGAAACTTTCAGTGAAAGAGATTTCTCAATATCACTGACATGTCATAATATTGTGGACCTCCCTAAATATTCTACAATGGAAAGAATGGAGGAAGCAGTTCAAGTAGCCATCAACAGCAACAAAGGATTTATGTCACCCACGGTCACAGAGTGATAGTGACCTTTGAGAGGCTCAGATCTCAGGTTCTCTCACCCTTCGATCCTTCCGTTCTTCTTAGTACAAAGTGTTGACGGATTTTAGTTAGAATAAGTTGACAAATGCTGGGATAAACAATAACATGATGAGTCAAGGATAACATTTTTAATGAATCAACATTTCCTGATCCTTAAACTTGCTATGAGAATGCTTGCTTTTTACTGAATTATTTCCTGAACAATAATTATCATTTAAAAATATACTACATGTTAAAAGCTAACAGATATTTTTAAAAAACTGTACATCTAGGGGGCTTCCCTGGTGGCGCAGTGGTTGAGTCCACCTGCCGATGCAGGGGACGCGGGTTCGTGCCCCGGTCTGGGAAGATCCCACATGCCGCGGAGCGGCTGGGCCCGTGAGCCATGGCCGCTGAGCCTGCGCGTCCGGAGCCTGTGCTCCGCAGCAGGAGAGGCCACAACAGTGAGAGGCCCGCCTTAAAAAAAAAAAAAAAAATTGTACATCTAATAAACACTGTCTGCAAATATGAAAGACATGCTGAAGTTCAAAAAAATAAAACTATAAACTAATTCAACATGTTTTTGAGGCACATAGATATATATTTTTATATTCTGGAATGTCTCCAGAGTTTTGATTTTAGCCAAACAATCTATTTGAAAAATCTAAATGTTAAGGGATTTATTAATTTAATGAATAATGACTTATGCTCATTGCTGTGTTCCAAGAAGCATTCTTTATTTTGGTTAAAGGCTAATAAGCCCAACAAGGAACTCCCATTTAATTACAGTTGGACAAAAATGAAGAACATGAAATATGTTTTCAGCATCATGGTATAGAATGAATTAAAGGAGAGATATAAGTATGGTGGAAATGAATTTTGTGGGCCATTTCCATCTCATATTAAATTTTAAACTGTAAGCTATTCTATAAATGCCTGTCATCCCAAACCACACACAGAAGCCTTGTGTCAGTGGTACTTTGGGAAAGGAAGCTATGGGGTGAAGTTCCTACTGGGGTGCTGATGTGGAAAGAGGGCAGGCATCTGAGGACAGACAGAACAGACATAGAGACTGCACCAAGGACACTAGAAGGTAAGGTGGTTAGTAGAAACATAAGCCCCCGGCAAATCCCCATAGCTATTTTGGATAGATCTAGTTTCTACAATAAATGCAATGAAGGCCCAGATGTATTCTATTTGAATTTTAAGGGAAAAGGTAACTTCTAAATCTTAGGGATCCTTAGGCCCCTGACTTTTGGGTTGTGTTTTTCAGGCCTTTCAACTCCAACGTTACTTTTTCTGTGCAAATGGGTGAACTGTACTAAACATATGAAGAAGAGATAGTACCAATTCTTTATATACTCTTTCGGAAAATAAAGGTAGTGAGAACACTTCCCAATTAATTCTCTGTTGCCAGCGTTACCCTAATACCAAAACCAGATAAAGACATTACAGGCAAAGAAAACTACATGTATCTCTCATATGAACAGATACAAAAATCTTCTACAAAGTTTTAACGTGTCAAACACCCAATAAAATATAAAAAGGATACTACCTTGTGACCAACTGGGATTTAGTCCAGAAATGCATTTGAAAATCCATTATATTTCACTATAATAGAAAAAACAATCACATCATTACCTCAATAGAGGTAGAATAATACTGACAAAATTCAACAGCCACTCGTGCAGGATGAATAGCCACTCATGCAGGATGAATACTCTTGGAAAACTAGGAACTTCCTCAACCTGATTACTTCATACTTAATGGTGAAAGACCAAATGCTTTCCTACTAAAATTGGGAACAAGGCCAAGATGTCTGTCATCGCTTCTGTTCAACATTGTACTAGATGTACTTAGTCCACACAATAAGGCAAACTAAAAAACAGAAAGGGCATAATGATTAGAAAGGAAACAGTAAAGCTATCTTATTTATAAATTACATGGGTATCCGTAGGCTATTCAAAGGGATCCATACAAAAAAACTACTAGAACTATTAAGTAAATATAGAAAGGTGTCAGGATCCAAGGTCAATGCAAAAATCAATTGCATTTATATATATACTCACAACAATCATACACTGAATTTTTTTAAAGTACCATTTGCAATATCATCAAAAAATAAGAAATACTAAGGATAAATTTAATAAAATATGTTCGACTGTTCCCTGAAAACTTGAAAATATTGCTGAATGAGATTAAAGAAGCTTTAAATTAATGGAGAGAGACATGCTCATGGACAGAAGAATCAATATTATCAGCATGTCAGTTCTTCTGAAACTGATCTAATTTAGTGCAATTTCAAAATCCTTGCAGTCTGTTTTGTAGAAATTGATAAACTGATCTTAAAGTGTATATGGAAATGCAAAGGACCTAAAATAGGCAAAACAACATTGAAGAAGGACCGTGGTGGAACAGTTGAGTGAACCGATTTTGAGACTTAATTAGAATCTACAGTAATCAAGGCAGTGTGGTACTGGAGTAAAAATGGACATACAGGACTTCCCTGGTGGTGCAGTGGTTAAGAATCCACCTGCCAATGCGGAGTACATGGGTTCGAGCCCTGGTCTGGGAAGATCCCACATGCCACGGAGCAACTAAACCCGTGCACCACGACTACTGAGCCTGCACTCTAGAGCCCGCAAACCACAACTACTGAAGCCCGCGTGCCACCACTACTGAAGCCCACGCACCTAGAGCCCATGCTCCTCAATAAGCGAAGCCACCGCAATGAGAAGCTCACGCACCACAACGAAGAGTAGCCCCCGCTCGTCGCAACTAGAGAAAGGCTGCATGCAGCAACAAAGACCCAACACTGTCAAAAATAAATAAATTTATTTTTTTTAAAAATGAACATACAGATAATGGAACACAATAAAAAGTCCAGAAGTAAATCAAATCACATATAGCCAACAGTTTTGACAAAGACGCCAAGGCAATTCAGTGGAACTGTTCCAAACTGGAACAGTTGGAAATCCATAAGAATAAAAAAATGAACCTCTTCCCTTACCTCACATCATAAAGAATAATTCATTTGAAATGTAACAAAGACCTAAAGCTATAAAACTTCTAGAAGATAACATATAAGAAAATCTTTGTTACCTTGGGTCAAGCAAAGGTTTCTTAAGTAAGACAAAAAAGGCATGAACTATGTAAGAGAAAAACAAAAATGGATAAAGAAGAAAAAATGAATAAACTGCATCAAAATTAAAACTTAAGCTCTTCAAATGACATTTTTTCATGTAATTTTATTTTTTTGTTTTAGTTTTATCATAGCTTTTTTTAAATTGAAGTATAGTTGCTTTACAATATTGTGTTAGTTCAAATGACATTTTTAATAAAATCAAAAGGCAAGCCACAGACTGGTAGGAAACATTTCAAAACATATGTCTAATAAAGGACTTTATATGTAACATAAAGAGTTGTATTACAGGGACTTCCCTGATGGTCCAGTGGTTAAGACTCCACGCTCCCAATGCAGGGGGCCCTGGTTTGATCCCTGGTCAGGGAACTAGATCCCACATGCTGCAACTGAAGATCCTGCAAGCTGCAAGGAAGATCCCATGTGCAGCAACTAAGACCCAGCACAGCCAAATAAAATAATAAATAAATATTAAAAAAGAACTCTGTTATACATATAAAAAACCCTTAGATAATAAGCAATCGAATAAATGGGCAAAAGATATGAACAGACCACCAAATAAGAGACAGAGATCAGCACTAATAAGCACCTGAAAAAATGCTAAATATCATTAATCGTTAGGGAAATGGAAATTAAAACTGCGATAAGATAGTACTCTAGACTACCTGAATTGCTAAAATTAAAAAGACTGACCAAACCAAATGTCGGCAAGGATACAGAGGGACTGGAGCTCCCATAAACTGCTGGATGGAATGCAAAATAGTATAGCACTTTAGAAAAGTTTGGTAGTTTCTTAAAATGATATTCATGTACTTACCATATGACACAGCAATTCCATTTTTAGGTATTTACCCCAAAGAAATGAAAACATTTATCCACTCAAAGACTTGTTCACAGTGTTCACAGCACTTCTATTCTCTGTGGGCACAAACCGGAAAGGACTGAAAAGCCTGCCTATTGGTAAATGGATAAAGAAATTGTGGTATATCCATATAATAGAATACCACTCAATAACAAAGAGGGAACTACTGATGAAACACTACAGGATGAATCTCAAAAGCCTTATGCTAAGTGAAAAAAGTCAGACACAAAAGACTGCACAAGTTTGAGTCCATTCCTAAGAAACTCTAGAAAAGGCAAAGATTTATTGACAGCAGATCAGTGGTTGCAGGGATCGCAGCGTGGGCCGTGGTACGGTACGGCACGGCACTAGTTTCACCACAAGACTGCGGCAGAGCCCCTAACAGAATGCTTAACAACTTTCAGCTCTCCGGGCCACCATAGTTTCTGGAAATTCTGCACGTCCGTCTGTGTCAGGGCTCCTCCTAGTGGAATTGCAGTGTTTCTTCGAAGGCCACCTTGTCCAGTTCAGGTGGCTACTGCCCGCCCGAGGACACCTTCTCAGCCCTGCCCACCCACCTCTTCACCGGCCAGCTTCCTGTTTACTCTGGCCACCGTCCAAGCCAGTCGTGAGTCATAGAGTTTCCCTTTAACTTTTCCTTTTCGATTCCGCCCACTTTAAAAAAAAAAAAGGCAGTTTCGATTCTCTCTGACACTGCCGGCTCCGCCCCCAAACAGCACATTGGAAGCCCGGCGTCGGGGCAGGGGCGGGGTAGGGAGGCTGCGGGTCCTCGACGCCGTCGTGCGTTGCGCTCGTTCCGCCTCCGCACCGCGACGTTTCGTGGCCCGTGGGCGCTCTCGCAGCGGCCGTCTCCCCCATTCCTTGCCTCGCCACAGCTCGGTCTCTTCCGAAGGTCTGGAGAGCGGAGGCACTGCCGTGGAGCCCGGGAAAACAGTGATGGAGCGGAGGCCATCGAGGAGGTCGCGGGCCGGCGGCGGCGCGCGCTTGGCGCCCGGGCTAGTCCCCGCGTCCCGGCCCGCGGAGCTGCGGGGTGCGAAGCTCTGGCTCTTCCCCAGCGCCGACCCGCTCCGCAGCGCGCTGTCCCGGAGGACCGAGGCGACGCGCCAGATGTGCTGCACGCGCGAACGCCTGGCTGTGCTGGAGCGCGGCGGCGCCGGCGTCGAGGTCCACCAGCTGCCGGCGGGGAGCGACGGCGCCAGGAAGCCGAGTGAGTGGGGCGGCGCAGCGCCCGCTCGGCCCTCCCGCCGCGGGCTGGGGGTGTGAGTGCGGTGGGCTGCCGGGGTCGGAGTCGCGGTCGGGGCCAGCAGGGACGCTTCTCTAAAGAGTGGCCCGACTTGTGGGTGTGCAGTCCTTCTCTCACCGCGAAGGACATTCAGAAGGGGACCCGACGCCGCAGCGGTCGGCGGAGGCAGCAGACGCGCTTCGGCCCGGGGGCTTTTCGCGCTTGGCTCGTGCAGCATCCCTGCGCTCTCCCCGCCCCGAGCCCGGTGGGCGTGGAGTTTGGCGGGGTGGTGGCGAGGAGTAGTCGGCTGCGTCCGCCAATCGCACGGAGGGAGTGTACCGGCAGCATCTTAATCTCAGCCAGCCCTCTTCTGTCGTTGGTTTCTGTTCCAAGTGTGTTTCTCACTGACCCCTTTTTCGGTCCGCTCCTATTTGGAGTCTTTGGAGAACGTCTTTCGCGTTATCTTGTTCTCAGTGACGTTGTTTGCAGGCATTTTAAAGAGTGCTTTCAGTTGCACTTCTCCGTGGTAAACTCTGTAGAGATTAGGTCCGGTGTCCGTAGCTCCCATTCTACAGGTGGGCGGGAAAGCAAATGGCCACACACTTAACTGAAAAATTTGCCCTTCTGTTGAGTGAAGAACATGATATTTTACTTTTGTTCGTTTTACTTTTAACTTGAGCGGAGTCGAGGTTTTTTTTTCTGTGGGTCATTCGCATTTCTTTTTGGTGAACTGCCTGTTCATTTATATCTTTGCCTGGCTTTTTAAAAAATTGAGTTGTCGGGCTTCCCTGGTGGCGCAGTGGTTGCGAGTCCGCCTGCCGATGCAGGGGACACGGGTTCGTGCCCCGGTCCGGGAGGATCCTACATGCCACGGAGCGGCTGGGCCCGTGAGCCATGGCCGCTGAGCCTGCGCGTCCGGAGCCTGTGCTCCGCAACGGGAGAGGCCACAGCAGTGAGAGGCCCGCGTACCACAAAAAAAAAAAAAAAAGAAAATATTGAGTTGTCATCTTTTTCGTATTTATTTCGAAGAGTTTTTGAATATTGAGTTAGAGGAGCTTTTTGTCGGTCATATATGTTGTAAAATTTTCCCCGACTTGCTTTTAGCAAAGGTTATTTTATTGTCTACTTCATCAATATTTTACGGAGGCTTATGCATTTTGTGTTATGTTAGAAAGCCATTCACAATCCTATTTCTTTTTTTAATGTTCTCATCTTTATACAAATTTTAAGATTTTACTTTTAAACCTAAAATTTTTGATACACTTGGAAATTATTTTGACTTAAGGAATGAAGTAGGGGGATCTAGATTGATTTGTTTCTCCAAACTGGCTAGCCGAATGTCCCAATACCTTTTTTTGAATAAACCCTCCTTTTTTTCAACTGATTTGAAATGCTGGGTCTCTAAAAAACTTTAGTCTGTTGGGCGATTTCTTCTTTATTACCAAACTGTTTTGGTTCTCTTAGCATTTTTATTATGAAGTCGTTTGTGCTTTGATATTTTTACATGAATAAATTTTTTTTCGTTAGAACTGAAAACTGAAACAGGGTCCCAAATCTATCCTACTTTTTGTGAACAAATTAAATAAGAGTAAATGGCATAGTGGACAGTTTTAAATCTTTAACTTTTATAAAGGGCTAAATATGCACTAATGCCAATAACAATTCTTTTAACAACATCCTTTTTAAAAATCGTCCCCCCAAACCAAATGTCTCCTTTTAAGAATATAGGCCTTGGCTTCTAGATGGAGCGTCAGGGGGGGTTTATTATTGTTATTTGTTTTGTTTTTGGAAAGAATACACAATATATTTACTTTTTAAATTAGTTGTGGGGGCTTCCCTGGTGGCGCAGTGGTTGGGAGTCCACCTGCCGATGCAGGGGACACGGGTTCGTGCCCCGGTCCGGGAAGATCTCACATGCCACGGAGCCGCTGGGCCCGTGAGCCATGGCCGCTGAGCATGCGCGTCCGGAGCCTGTGCTCCGCAACGGGAGAGGTCACAACAGTGAGAGGCCCGCGTACCAAAAAAAAAAAAAAAAAAAAAAGAGTTGTGTTGTCCAAAAATTAAGGTATATTTTCTTAACAGCCTTTTTCATTTCTAGCTCTTCAAATTTAGTTTCTCTTTCTGAACTTCTTGAATAGGAATCTAAAAGCAAACTTTTCCCAGGTGTTTTAAGTGTATTATGATGAAATGCATAATAATAGTGGGTAACAGAATGGTGACAGCTCCTGGTTGGATTTGCTCTGCAGAGTGCATTAAGTTAGGGAAAAAAATGAAGATACATTCCATGGACCAAGGAGCAGAGCACATGCTGGTTCTCTCCTCAGATGGAAAACCATTTGAGTACAACTATAGCATAAAACATGCAAGGTAAGGAAGGTTTTTTCTTTTATTAAAAATTATTTAAATTTTACTCAAAAGGCAATCATAATTTTTGTTGGAAGATGTTACTTTATATGATCCTTGTCGCCTGCTTTATACAGTGACATCTTAAGTAAATGGTGAATTCTATCAATGAACTAGAAATCAATTTATGTTTCCCATTGCATGCACCATGTGTTGCTTTGGCATTTAAAGGAAATGATTGCTTAGTCCACGTAGCCCCAAACTGGACTTGCACATTCATTAACTCATTTAACCCTCATAATGATACTATAAGTTATATTTACAGAAATAGTTTTCAACCTTGGGAAAAAATGAATTATCATGGAATGATTTGTGAGACTTTTTACTAGTAGATCATGTGAATTAGAAGTTATTTTCATCTTGTATTATTCCTGCATCATAAAATTATTGTTTGCAAAAGTGTCTTAGAATCATCTTACCACAGTTTTGTAATGCACATTATTTTCTTTTTAAGCCACTAATTAAAGCATGTTATTATTATAATAATTTTAGATGTGCTGAATGTGAAGCAGTAAATTTAATGTTTTGAGCTTCAGTCCTAATTAAATACAGTTAATAATTCTTACATCAATGTTGTGACTTCCATTATGTGATCAATATAAAACATTTTCTTTCATCAGGTTTCAGTGCATTTTACAAGAAAAAAATAATATAATTCAGATCACATGCGGAGATTATCATTCGCTTGCACTCTCAAAAGGTACTTTTCTGAAATATTAATTGTTTCTTAGAGGGAGCGAATGTGTGTGTGTATAGAACTAGTAGAATGTATGTGCTTCACTTTGTAAGAGGACAGAAGTATGGTTTTGAATGTGATATGGTCTAGAGCACTACTAAAGGAGATACAAAATTAGAATTCTTGAACCTATAAAATCTTCAGGTTTTCATAATTACTATTCCTACCTTTTCTTCTGTCAAAGGACAAAACTAAAACAATTTGGTAACGAGTTTGATGTCCTTTATTTAAGGGAAAAGAACCCATGGATTGAGAGTGTACAGGGCTTCACAAGCAGTGGAACAGTCTTCCCGAGGGGTTTCGGGCAAGGGCGAGTTTAGTGTCAGAAGCCTCAACGCGGAAACCGGGCGTGATCGGCTAAGGTTGCGTGGCTGACATTTAGAAAGATCAAGGAACAAGGAAATCAGTGTAGACCGCAGCGTCGACTTGGTGCTTGGGGATTGGCTGACTGCATATGCTGTGTTTCTGGTCAAGCAGAGCATTTACAGGGGCATGAAAGTTTGGTTTGGTGACATGGAACCTGGGCTACCTCTTGGGCCTAGAGCTTTATTTCAGAAGTTCCATGTTTTTTTATTTTTCAAATATGAAACAGTGAAAATATTCTGAATAATCAAAATCTCCTCTCTGGAAGCAGGACCAGGCATGGTCCACCCTTTTCCAGAACTTTCTTCCCTTTTCCTAGTGCTCTTCCAGCTCCCATGATGGGAGCTCAGAATCCCTTGGGTCTGCTTTTATGACCAGTTTGCAGACCTCTGACGTGTTTTAACATTACCTTTTGAATTCAGAGATTCTCCCCAGCCCTTTATTACTTCCTGTTTCTTATCAGATACCATAATGGTAGGGAAGGGAAGTAGTGAATATGGAGTATTTCCTGAAGAAACTTGACCTAATTAAGACAGGAAGGCGATAGAGGGGGGAATTCAGGATCAAGGAAATGTTTTAAATACGTAGGACAGATATAAACATAAACTGAATGAAAGCTGGAATTCAAGGGAAGTAAGTAATCAAGTATTTGACCTGTACCGAAGGCCCTGCTAAGGTTTGAGTGTATAAAACTTGTATTGGAAAAAACTGGTTGTTTGAGTTCATCCATTTATGAACAGATCTTTCAGTTTGAGTATCTACCATGTTGAGGTTGTGAAGATGAGACAGACACACTGTGCCTTCAAGAAGCCCAGGATCTAGGGATGTGGGGCGAAGGGGTTGTTCAGGGTTTGTAATTGGTAAATCACAATCTAGGAAGAATGAAAGTTGGGAAAGCAAGAAAGGGAACTACTGATCGTTCTTAGTCGTATCATAATATTCCTGGTGGCTGATAGGCATGTGATAATTACGTTTGAAGGAAAACCTCTGTCTCCCACCAGGTCCTGCTCAGTAAAGATTAAATCTCCGATATATTCTTTTAGACCCCATTAGATACTGTCGTCTCTATTAGATAATATCTAAGAACTTTTCTTTAAAAACATGATCCAGTGTGTATAGGTATGACTGACTCACTTTGCTGTACACCTGAAACTAGCACAACATTGTGAATCAACTATACTCCAATAAAAATTTTTTAAATAAATAAGTAAAATAAAAATATGTTCCATATATTCAATTAATGGAAGAAGATGCTCACTCTTTCAAAATACTGTGCTGCCGTTTTCAATGTATTTTTAAGGTATTTATTTGGCATCTTAAGGCACTTGGGAGAGGGAAAGAAAGAAAAGTAGTTTTAGGTTTTATTTTCCCAAATGTAGAATGTTTCTATCTTTCATGGGCCCATCCTGTGGGATTTTTAACATAAGTGTTTCTTGAATTTGATTATAATATATTCAGATAGCTTTATTCTTTGTCCGTTCGGGCTGCTATGACAAAAATAGACTGGGTGGCTTAAACAACAGAAATCTATTTCTCACGGTTCTGGAGGTAGAAGTGCAAAGTCAGGGTTCCAGCAGGTTCGGTGTCTACTGAGGGCCAGTTTTCTAACAGGTGGAGAGGACGAGGGAGCTCTCTGGGGACCCATTTGTGAGGGCGTTAACCCCATTCATGAGTGCCCCCCACCTCGCCATCTCATCTAATTCTAGTCACCGCCCAAAGGCCTCACCTCCTAATACCGTCACACTGAGGGTTAGGATTTCAACGTAGGAGTTTTGGGGGGACACAGACATTCAGTTCATAGCACTACCCTTTGAGGTAAGAGGTAAGGAATTGTAACTGTCATTGCTAAAGTGAAGGTTCTGGTTTTTCTGACCCAGACATGAGAGGATCTGGGCAGTCTTGTCAGTTTGAATGGAGGAGATCATGATGGTATAGTATGGATAGCACATAATGTCCTAGGGTGATGTCTGCTGCATTTTAAACTTAACTAAGACAGCGTTTTCTCTGTTTACGTCAAGGTGGTGAGCTTTTTGCGTGGGGACAGAACTCAGACGGCCAGCTTGGAGTTGGAAGAGGATTTGCCTCGGTCCCTACACCGCAGATCGTGGAGCACCTCTCAGGAGTCCCCTTGGTTCAGATTTCTGCAGGAGAAGCCCACAGCATGGCCTTATCCATGTTGGGAAACATTTACTCATGGGGAAGAAATGATTGTGGACAGCTGGGCCTGGGCCACACCGACAGTATGGAAACATATTTTCAAATTCATATTCTAAACAAATATATATTTGTCATGTAAGAGATGAATGTACCACAGACTTCCCTGGCAAAAATGATTCAGATCCCCACTTTCATTAGCACTGATCTCCCCGGTTATCTCTCTGTCTTCAGGGCAGAATCGGTCTAAACGACATGCATGCGCAGGGTGCTGGTCATGGCTGTAATTGAGACGTGTGTCAGGGCCAAGTGGGAAAAAGGGAAAGAGCATTGGACTGGGGATCAGAATACCTGGGCTTTGATTCCCACTTGAAGTTAACTAATTTCAGGACCTACCCAAGTCACTTACTTTTCTCTAGGTCTTATTTTCTTTTTCTGTAAAGTGATGAGTTTGGATGAAGTGACCTTCAAGGTACTTGTGCACTTAAATGTCTATTATTCCAATTACATTAGGACAAAAGGATACTAAAATTCTATTTAGAAAGTCACCTGTCCTAGTCTCATAAGGTATTCATTACGTCTGTACACACTACCCCTACAAAGCAGATGGCAATATTTCTGATTACCCCAAACACCTTGTTAGAGATTTCAGGTGTGGCAAACTCAGCTGCTTCATTAGCTGTGGTGATGAACACGTTCCCCCCAGAGTTACTGATCAGATAACTGCATTTCTGCCTCACATGGTCCAATGCTAGTTACTCAGGAGAACCTGTAAGTCAGTGTTCGAAAAATACTCAGAGGAGGAAAAGGAATAAAGGACAGTTGAACTTATTTTTGCTGAATCTCTAAGTGCTTGGACAAGAAAATAATCGTGAAAGAGAGAAGAGGTAGTGGAAGGGAAGGACAGTGTAGTAGAGACTTTGAAAGAAAAAAAGAAGCTTTATGTTCATTAAAAGGGTAATGCTAGATGGGACTTGGAAATCAGGTGTGCTTCAATGAAGGCTAATCAGGTCAGGTTCAAAAGAGAAGAAGGGGCTCTGGGAAGTGAAAGTGACACTTTCACAGGTGAGGGCCCCCGACTGTGGCCCTTTGACCACTGCCCACCTCTGCTTTTAGACCTAAATGTACCAACACAGAGCCTTTCTTGTCAGTGTGTTAGGAGCTGTTGTGATGGGCCTAGAGGAAGTGGTCTGGGTATTTTATCAGTAGGTGGAACTCTAGTGTGAAATTCACCATTTCCTTTGGGTCACTTGAACTCTTCTTTCCCTTGCCTAGATAAAGATTCTCCTTGCCTTATTGAAATGCCGGACAATCAGAAAGTTGAATTTCTCGCTTGTGGTGGCTCTCACACTGCCCTGCTAACAAAGGTGTGTTACCCTTGTCTCTCTGACTGTAATTCCAGGAGAGCACTTGGTAGTGGAGAAAGCACTAGAACCTGGAGATGTGGGCAGCTGGCGTTTCCCAGGGAAGAAAGGTCACCACTGCCCACACGCAGGACTGTCCTGATCACTGGGGGGCTTTGCTTTGATGGTGATTTTATTGATTTTTCACTGACGCCTTTGCATCAGTGAGTGTTTACTTCTGTGTCATATTTCTCTAGAATCTGATATGAAGTTCCCTTTCTTTAGGGTGGGCTGGTGTTTACTTTTGGTGCTGGAAAGTATGGGCAACTCGGTCACAATTCAACACAGAATGAGTTAAGACCCTGTTTGGTAACTGGACTCGTGGGGAATAGAGTGACCCAGATAGCATGTGGAAGGTGAGTTGTAAAGTGTCAATGAAAATTGGTAAGATGTGCACGGTAAATTTAGATAGGTAGTTTAATAAAATGTCCATCGAGTTTCTTTGATTGAAATAAAGGTATCAGACATTTTCAGATAGGTGAAGATGCTTAATTTTACATTATTAGACAATCATAATAAATATTTTACTATAGATATTTACTTTCATTGATTTTTTTTAATGTGTAAATATATTTACTTTCTGTTGGTCCTTTAGTGAAATACCTTTGTAACTGTTCGAATGCACTTTTATCTTAAAAAAAAAAGTTATTTATTTGGAAAAAAATGAACAAACATGAGTTAGAAAGGTTTATCCATTGATATCATCACTCCATCTCTGCATCGACCAAAGGAACATCGTCACCACTTTGGATTTTTCGTAACATACATTCCTCCGAGTAGCATGTGTTACGGAAGGAGTCCTCACCTTAGAAATGTCTTACTGCAAACCAGGCAGTACCCCTGCTAACACAGGAGAATTCACTGGAAAGACACAAGACTCACTGAAAGCTACTACACTGATGGTCACTTTTATTACAAGAGGAGGATACAAGTTAGAACCAGTCAAAGGAAGAGATGCATAAGACAGAGTCTAGAAGGGGTCCAAATGAGGCGCTTCTGCTGTCCACTCCCCTTGGAGCCATGGGCCGTGTTACCTCCTCCCAGCCTGATACATGACTGAAGAATATTGCCAACCAGGGACGCTCACCCAAGTCCAGGGTTGTTATTGGGGTTTCATTGCTTAGTCACGATTGATTGAATTCTTGCCCATGTAGTTGAACTCAGCCTCCAGCCTCTGTGTATCGAGAGGTTGGGCTTACATACAGCTGGAGGGGCTTCCAGGAGCCACCTGGATAAACTATTAGGTGTGGTCTTAGGGGCGGGCCTACCATGAATAACAGAGACACTCCTATCACTTGGAAAATTCTAAGGGTTTAGACATTACCTCCCAGGAAGTGAGGACAAAAGCCAGACCTCGGAGTAAGGCCAGGTTCTTTCCTCATACATCTGTATAGTAGGAGAGGCCATCAGGCAAATCAGTAAGAACATCAGCATGATAAAGGTCTTTGGGAAATAGAGCGGGAGCTCGGGGAGGATCACCTAATGCTATCTTCTAGGATGGGGAGGGGAGGGACTCAGAGATGGCTTCCAGAAGGTGGGGACTCAAGCCAAGACCTAAAGAAGGAGTAGAAGGCAAGAGGTGGTGCTTGTTCTGACGAAGGGAACGTCATTTGCCAGGGTGCAGCCTCGTGGCCTTCAGCACGCTTAGGGGTTCCAAAATCATCTCAGCCACACATGAGTGGTTTCTTAGTTTCTAGGTGGCTGATGTCATCCACTGGAAGTTGGTTAGCTGTTTCCCTGACCGAGTAGCGTAATTTCTTCAGTTTACCGGATTGTTGCATACTCTAATCATTGTGGATAATTGAGAACGGACCATATGTGTTTTCATTTAATAGGCAGCACACACTTGCCTATGTTTCTGATTTGGGGAAGGTCTTTTCTTTTGGTTCTGGAAAAGAAGGACAACTGGGGAACGGTGGAACACATAATCAGCTGATACCGTGTCCCATGAAATTGTCATCAAAGGAAGAACTCACATTTGGTAAGTTCTTGAGGAGCACAGGATTCGGCACGAATACCTTGGTTGAGAAACTGATTGTTCTAAGTGTGTAATGTGGGCAAGAAAAGAAGTGTCTGACTGTGAAGGGAGGTTTTCTAAACATTGCTTTCATTCGTTTACTTGTAACCAGCGTAACACAGCCAATCTAATTTATCAAGTCGAAATAACCATTAGTTTTCCCTTAGCCCTTCAGGTTAAGATTAATGTGGATTTAAAACGATACAACATAAAATAGACTGTATGGGTTCAGAGGCCTATGCAGCCTCTGATTCCAGTTTTCAAGGGACCTATTAATTCCATAGTGATTGTTCTTCTTACCTGATTAAATTGACTCATAATCGTTTAAAACCCTCAGAATGATGAGCAGCTGACATATGCCAGGCAGTGTAAACTGTGCCTAGCTCACCGGCCCTTAAACAGTTCCAGGAGATGTGTCCTCTCAGTTGTCTTCTGCTGGAGGGTGCAGAGACTCGGAGGGCGGAAGGTTAGCCCGGGAAGGGTTGTGGCTGGACACGTGAACTGTGCCCTGTGTAACTCTAGAGCCTTCGCTCTGAGACGTTCCACTGTAGAAGTGCCTCGGAGCCCTTGGGTCACTTGTTTCTGAAAGCTTAGTGGTGACCGGAAGTACCAGAATTCTCTCAGTTCTTCTGGGGAAATGAACAGTCGGGTTACTTCCTTAAGCAGATCAAGTATTATATCTGATTTCTTATAACCACTTGCATAGGCTTTTTAAGTACTTAACATCCTTCACAGCCAGTAGTCGTTGATTAAATCTTGAGTTGTAGAATAATAAATAGGGTTTTTAGTAAGAGGCGCTGAATTAAACCAGGGAACAGTTAACTAATCAAGTATTTGTTTGACTGTGTTGTATATATAAGCATTTATGTTAATTATGTGTATTAAACTGATAGCACGTTGCCGACCTTGCGAATCATCTATGTTTGCTAACTAGACTTTACTCTGAAGTAGATATGTATTTCTGCTTTATCGGTAGGAAATGTACTGAGTCTTTGTCTGTCAGAAAGGTAAAAGGACTCAGTTTAAGAAGAATCTGAAATTATTTAGGCCGAGTGTGTATATTTGTATCAGATGAGTTTCTAAACTCTTATTTTTTGTAAATCCCTTTCAGAAAGCCATACCTCAGAAAAGGAGTTAATAATGATTGCTGGAGGAGATCAAAGCATTTTGCTTTGGGTGGAAAAAGAGGTAAAAATAGATCTCTAGAAGTTTTATAACTTGGTATTTTAAGCAAAACAGAAGGTTCTAGAATCTAGATGTGGTGAATTCCAAAATCATCAGGTTACCAGGCTGAGTTTGGGGAATGGTTAGACGTTATCGATCCTTTATTGTCTAAACTACCTACGTATTTACTCACAAAAGTCAGCAGATTTGCCCTTAGTGTATGTCAGATACGTGTGATTTCCTTAGACTCTGCTTACCTTTCGGGGGGCTCCTTGCCAAGAGCATTTTGGTCAGGGTGCTAGTGAACCAGCAGGTTGATGTTCTGAAGTGACTTTGCCGGCCAGTACTAAAAAAGACCCGAGGTTTATAGTCTTATGAATACTCAGTCTGTAACCTCCATATCCTACTCCACCAAGGCAAACTGAGTTCCTGCCACTTCTGTACCCAGTCCTTTAGGATCTCTCCACTCAAAGCTGTCCGATGTTCAGTTTAATCTGATCATACCCGTATAAAGTGTTCAGTGTTGGGGCATTCAGAGAAACTTACTTTGGATCTAAGCACCCTTGGACAAGAAATTGGCAACCAGACAAATAAATGATTGATTGTTCCTTGGTAGAATCTTACTTGATGATTTTTGCAGAGCTATGTTATCCATGCTTAGTATTACTCTCTATCCCTAGAACGTGCCTAAGAGTTGGATACCTATTTCTGTGGTGTCTAAGTTACTGTATTTTACTATTTTGTTTGTTTACAGAATTCCTATGTTAATCTGAGGAGGAGAATTCCTACCTTGAATGAAGGCACTGTAAAGAGATGGATTGCTGATGTGGGGACTAAACAGTGGCAGAATACAAAAAGGTGCACCCTAAGTGTCTGTCTGCTCATATACCTCTCTAAAGCAGTGTTTCCCCAACTGGTTCTGCACGATACAGAGATGTGAGATTTTGTGGTCCGCTAGTGGTCCATTAGTCAGAGATCTGCAGAGAAACAGAACCAATAGGGTGTGTTTGAGGGTGGTGGGGAGAGATTTTAAGGAATTGGCTCATGCAATTGTAGGAGATGGCAAGTACAAAATCTCTGAGGCAGGACAGCAGGCTGGAGACCCAGGGAAAAGTTGATATTGCAGCTTGAGTCCCAAGGTAGTCTGGAGGCAGAATTCCCTCTTCCTCTGGAGACCTTAGACTTTTTCTCTTAAGGCCTTCAACTGATTGGATGAGGCCCATCCACATTATGGAGGGTAATCTGCTTTTCTCACAGTCTTCTGATTTGAATGTTAATCTCATCTAAAAAATACCTTCATAGCGACATCTAGATTGGTGTCTGATCAAATCTCTGGGTACCATGGCCTAGCCAAGTTGACACATACAATTTAGCATGTAAGCTCCATGGGGGCGTCTTTCTTTACTGCAGGACTTCTCTGGGCCTTTGATATGTTTAATTGTGACACTGAGCAGGAAATAGAGTCTACAGTTTCTCAACCCTCGTTGACTTTAGGGCCTCTTGTTTGTGAGCTGTTATTCACAGCTGAACAGCTTAGGCAACCTTACTCTCAATGGTAGAACTCCTACCATCTGTACAAATTATACTCATTTATACAGGCATTTCCTTTTAGAGACATTTTTAGGTATGGCTTCCTAATTCTGGAAAGTAGTTATACCAAGTAGCTGCATCGTGCAGAGCACAAATGGTCAGGAGCTATTTGTGCAAGTACTTCTATGACACAACTGAACATACATCCCCACCTTTCATTTCTGGTAATTTTTTTTTGTTTCTACTCCAGTGGAATAGAAATAAGTAGGGCTTGGAAAGCTGGGTGGGTTGGGAGTGTTTTATTTGTCTAAGAAAATATCCTAGGTCAAGCCTTATCCCCTTCCCCTCTGGCTTCCCTGAGTACGTATCTTTTTATTTCCCATGTTTGCCTCTGAAACTTTGAGATTTCGCAAATGAGACTTTCAGATGCCCATGGCAGTATGCAAATAAATTGGGAGATGGAGGGAGGAATTTGAAGGACAATTTGTCATGTCTCCTGCTACAAGGAGGCATATTCTGATTTGTTTTAACCACCATCTTATTCCTAATATAGGGAAATCAGAGAGATATTTTCATCTCCTGCATGTCTGGCTGGAAGTTTTTTAAGGGAAAGGTAATATATATAATAAATTTAAAATTCTGTTGAAAACACTATGTATCGATAGCATGGTGACTATGTTAATAATACTGTATTGTATGTTTGAAAGTTGCTGAGAGAATAGATCTTACAAGTTCTCATCACAAGAAAAAAAATGTGTGAGTGTGTGTGGTGATGAATTTTAACTAGACTTGTGATCATTTCACAGCATATGCTATACATATATCAGTGCATTACGTTGTACACACCTGAAACTAATATAATGTTATGTGTCCATTATGTCTCAATTTAAGAAACTGTGATAGATGATAAAGAAAATGGTTTGAGGGTAAAATAATTATGTGTGTCTTTATCTCTTTTTAAAAATTACCTTTTTTCCCCCTACAAAAGCACATATATGCTTGCTGTAGAAAATGTCAAAAAAAAGACATGAAACAAAAAGAAAATGGAAATCAGCCAAAATTCACCACTTAAGCGTAATAGCTAGTGTTTGTATAAATATTTTTTATGCAAATCTGTAGTTTTACAAAAAAGGGGATTATATTGTTTTATACATTTCTTCACGCTTAATACATTTGCCCATTTTTCCATTTTATTCCATTTTTATATTATTCAGTATTTCCCCATAACATCATTTTAGTGGTTGCATGTATTCCATGGGAAGAGTGTACCTTAATTTATTTGATTACTTCCTTATTACTAGATACTAAGGTTTCTTTGAATTTTTAAGTATTATGAAAGAATGACTTTGTACTTCTTTTCCTAAATATTGGTATAATATTTATTTAAAAGAACTTTTTCTGTTTTCAGACACTAAATATATGTATTATTTCACAGAGAATGGGTCTAATTTTAGACAATATATTCAGTCCAGTATAAACGTAGTTCTTGAGTTAAGATAGACATTTCATTAGTAATTTTCTCTTTGATTACTAAAAATTTACTGCTCTGAAACCCCTTTTTTGGTCCCTGCTTGTAGTTCATGTAACTGGAAAACAAGAAATACCTTTATCTTTTTCCTGTGGCTATTTTTTTTTTGTACTGGAAAATAAATATTTATTGATTACTCATTTAAGATAAGACAGTATCTGATGTAAAGTCTGATAGTGTGCGTATAGTTAATGCGGCCTTGATACTTTTTGACATTTCAGAAATAATCACATTTTGTCAACTATATTTTCAGTTGTGTTTGTATTCAGTCAAATTTTTATAGTTATTGAAAAGGTGGGAAAAAAGTAATTTTATTAAAATGAAGCAAGCTTGAGAAGAAACTTTTCATCTGGATAAATAATCTAATAAAATATTTAATTTTGAAGTGTCCGTTTTCATTTACTTATTCATCCATTTTTCATTTACCTTCCTTCCACAGAATAGCTGCAGAAACGATGTCTCTTCATTTGGACTTAAATGCAGCGAGGGACACCTTTATGGAGTTAACCCAAAAGGACTGGATTAGTAACACGGTGGTATTCTTCAGATTGTTACTTGGAAAAAGAAAATACACTGAAACATTTTTATAAGAACTCAAAATTTCAGAAGAAATATCTTGTTTTCAGATACTCTTTGAGACCCTGTGGCATATATAGATTAAGTTAAACTCAGCTGCCATTCAGGAGTTTCCCCACTTAGGGTGAAACAGCTGGTAGAGGAGGCACTTAGGTTACAAATAATCTAACTAGTTCATCGGTGCCCCCACACACATACACGTGTATGTACCGGCACTCCCCTAGAGGGAATGTTTTCAATTTAGGGCTTTAGGAAGATGATTAAAATATTTGTTGAGACTGGTACACTAGAATAAGAACAACATTTTATTTGCAGTTATTTTAAACATAAGTATAGAAATGAAAACACTTTTTCTGATATGAATGTCCCCCTCACCAAGGACTGCCTGGTCTGCACTTCCTTTTCTGTAGGTTCTAGAATATTCTTGTTCTTTCTGGGATTGTTGCTTCTTTGTTTCAGCACTGTTACTACTATCTTGAGGCTTCCCTCTTGGGGATGCTTCAGGCATGCTTCCTTTATGAATGTAGCCTTTCCTAATGTAGCTTTTATTAATTTATTTCCCTGTTCTACTGTACTGATTGATCTAGGGGTGGTACTGTCTATGTTGTTCTCTCAATCTGTTTCTTTCTGGGTCTCTGGCTCGTTTTTGCGCACGCTCTCTCCCCCTCCTTCACTTCTCTTGGCTCCTCCCACCCCCCATTTGGTCTTTCCTTCTGCTTCTGTGGCTCTTATTCTTTCCCTCTCTGTGTCTCGTGCTTGTTCTCTTCCTGCTCTCACCTCCCTCACCTGGTCTCTTGCTCTGTCTGTCACACTCAGCATTCTGTATCTTAGCTGCAGGTTCTCTCTCGCGCACTCTTTTCTCAAGGGAAGACGGAAAATTTAACTATGTTAACTTTGGCAGAACCATTGCCCAAAGAGGAGTCTGATGTAAAATGGATCCTTAATTATGTACCTTTATCAGGACTCTGCAGCAGTTAGTAGAAAGATCACCAAGAATAGAAAGCCATGTCTGCATCTGTGAAGGGAAGAGGTTGGACCAGTTCATCACCAAGGCTAATTATCCTTAGCTGTGCCAGAACAGTATCATATACAGTGCAAGCGACATAATCACAGAGCAGTCTCCCAGTGGTTCAGATGGGACAGTTGGATCAGAAGACCTGTAATGTTTCTGTTTTGCGATTTCTGTGACATGGACTCACAGACTTGGCCTTCCTTCATTTATTCAGCAAATATTTGAATACTGCTGTGCGTAGGGAACTGTGGTGAGACCCCTGTCTTTAGAGGCTCCTGGTTTAGTGAAGGAGACGGATACCTATGTGCAGCTGTCAGTTGTCTTCCCTGGTTCCCAGCTTAGAACATATTGGGTGTTTAATAAATATTTTTAGATGAATGAATTGATTCATTACCTGGGCAGTGAACGGTCAGCTCTGTTTAGAGTGCTCAAAACAAGGTGCCCAGGGGGAGGGGAGTTTACCAGGTACCTACAGGGGAAGGACATTCTAGGCAGTCAGGAAGGTGTGCACCAAGGCACAAGCTGTGAAACAGTATAACTGGCTTGAGAGCGGTACAGTGGTTCTAAAGGGCTGGGAGGTTCGGGGTTGCGGATGGTGAAGAGCCCAGAGGAAGGAGGGGGGCACGAGCAACCATCAGTTGTGCATATGACTCCGAAGACTGAACCTCGTGGTGGGAGCCCAATAGGATGTTTTGATGTGAAAATAGATAATTGTAAGATTTTGTAGATGTAGAGGTATCATTTAGCTAGTATCTCATAATTTAGTGATTGAGTTTGAGCTTTGGAGTCAGAAAGATCAGGAGAGATTCTCACTTAGCTCTGTGACCCTCAGCAGGTTAATTTCCCTAACGTGCGGAGTTCTCATTTATGAATCGGGGTTAATAATACCATCTATGTTACAGAGAAACGACAAGGATAAATGAACTTATATATGTGAATTACTTAGACAAATAATAAGAACCCTGTAAACACTAGATTATCTTCTTAACGGGCTTTTAGGCAAATTATTACCGTTATCTGAGCCCACAGAACACATAAACATTCAGAATTCCATTTGAATTTTTCTTCAACACGTGCATTCTGAATTGGGGAAACTAAGAAGATTGGAAGGGCTAGAAACTAGAGTTTGGTGGAGAGAGTTTGTGATGAGACAGGTGATTCTGTGAGAAGGTAACAGGAAACCATGCGGATTTTCGTTGTTTTTGTTTGTTTTTTATTTTTGTTTTGCTTTGGGAGATTCTGACACATCCTCTTTAAAAAATGAGGTGTGCTAGTGGAACTGGAGGGAAGAATGTGGACCATGATTGGGAGGGCTGCCTTTTAGTTCTGAGTCCATCCAGTATAATCTTGCACATGTGATTTCTTCTTGATCTCCTTCATGAACCCCAACAATTGGACGGAGAGGTTACTTGTCACACGTTTACACACCTAGGTATTGGGGAAGCTAGATGAGATGGGTTGTGAACATGGGTTTTAGAGAGACCACGTGATTGCTCCAATTTCATGGTGGGTTGAAACTCCGGGTTCCACACTTTATTTTATTACAGTAATTGCTGTCTTCTGAGTGTCTTTTCCTGGATCCTTTTTGACCACAGATAACCACATGTCTCAGGGATACTCTGTTGAAAAATCTTCCATTTCATTCTCCACATCAAGAAGCTTTAGGAGTTTTCTTCCTTCTCCCAGAATGTCCTGTGATGCATGACTGTAACAACTGGGAGAGCCTGGTGGTTCCTTTTGCAGAGGCTCTTTATAAAATGCGTGGCCAGTCGTCAGAGGTCCTGGGTAAGATTGATGGTTTACATTTGAAAACACATGACTGTCTTCTCAATGGAAACACGTGCCTAGTGAAGTTACGGCAAAACTTAGGTGATCGTGAACACATTCATGGTTGTTAGTTCCTAGTCTTAGCATATTCTAACATGCTGCAGTAATTACTGTGTTCATCCAAGATGGACTGTTCTAGTCCCTTTTCAGCGTTCTTGTAATGATACCTGTGTGGCTTGGTCATGAGGTCCTTTGCCCCCTACTTTTCATTATGAAGAACTTCATACACAGACGTTGAAAGACTAGTACAGTGAATCCCAGATGCTCTCTACCTGAGAGTCAACAGCAGTTAACATGTTGCCGTGTGTGTACAGATTACATTTTATTTTATTTTATTTTATTTTTTATTTATTTATTTATTTATTTTTTTTACATTTTATTTTTGCTGAACTATTTGGAAGTGAGTTGGAGATATCAGGACATTTTACCCATAATATTCAGCATGCATCTCCTAAGGATATGGAATCCTGTATTACCTCAACATGGTTACCACAGCTAATAAGATTAGCCGTGATTCCATAATATTACCTCACATCTAGGCCATATTCAGATTTCTGCACTTGTCCCGAAAAGTATTGTACAGGCTTTTTTTTTTTTTTAAAGAGCGTGGGTCAGTAGTCCTGTTCAGTGTCTCACATCTAGGTTTGTCTGATTGTTTCCTCCTGTCCCTGTATTTCCAGTACACTGGAAATTAGGTCTAGGGGCTTGATTATATTCTAATGAGGTTTTTGACACAAATAGCATATTCAGCCCAAGAAAGTCCATTCTTTCATATGTTTTGTCACATTGTAAGCGATGAAAAGCTGGTTTAAAGCATTTTTCTTTTATACAATGCGGAAAGATGGTTTTTAAGAGTTAAAAACTCGTGCTAAGAGGGCAAAATAGAGTCGTGTAATCACAAATAGTTCTTAATCTGGTTTTTAATACTGTATGCTATTTCATCTGGGCAAAAAATGTGACTGATTAATTTTGTCTAGTTTTTTTTTCCCCCCAACAAATGAATTAGATCCAATCTGTGGCTCTCTTACTGTCAAGGCATTTTTTTGAGAACATTAAATTCTACACTTTCAATTCCGATTGTATTTACTGAAAAATTTATTACAAATGTGTCTTTATGACTACAATATATATGAAAATATTCCACCAGTTTCAGAAAATACTGACTACTTTTTACCTTTAAGAATCCAAGAAATATTACATGCTGACAGTTACTTACCTTCGTATCCCTCAGAGGAATATTGGGCATCTCTGCAAGAAGCTGCTTTCATCAGACTGGTGCAGATGTTTAAAACAGCCGTCATTGCTCAGCTGAATTATTGGGCTGGAACTACGGAGAATAACTATCACATTAAAACTCTCCTAGAAATGATGAAAAAGCTGCACAGGGTAAGTGCTGTTTTAGAAACCCATGTATCTTTATTTTGCAATAAAAATTCCCTTGGTTTCACCTGGCTTGAAACTTAAGCAGACTCTTACGAAACATGAGGTCGGTACCGTTATGTTTAAAATGTTGTTTTTTGTGAATTAAGTCATGCATATAAAGGAGTGTGTCTAGTATCCGTATACACTTTAAAGAAAAGTAGTAAAACAGACATCAGTGTAACTACCACCCATGTTAAAAAAGAAAACATTTCTAGTGCTTTAGAAATGCCTGTGTGTCTCTCACAGATTATACACCCTCACCTCGCGGAGGTAGCCAGGATCCTGGATTTTCAGTTAATCATTCACTTACGCTTCTTTATTTTTTTATAACCATGAGTATCTCTTGACACGATGCTGTTTAATTTTGCTGTTTCCAAAATTTCATATGAATCGAATACATGCTGCTTACACAACGTTCTGTTTTTTTAGACTCATCCAGATTAATACTTATGTCTGTACTTCATTTTCGCTTCTGTATCACACCATAGTGTGACTCTACCAGAATTATCCATTCCGGTATTGATGGATATACAGTATGTGCTATTTGCAATTCTTTTTTGGGGGGAGGGTTCCTCTATGAGAAAACATGCTACTGTCAACATTTTTGTACTTATCTCTCGGTGTCCGTGTGTCAAGAGTTAGTTTTTAGTTTCCATCCCTAATTCTGGAATTGATAGGTTGGAGGATATGCCTGTGTTGTTCTTTATGGGTAGTGACAAACTGTCTTCCAAAGTGGTTGGACCAATTTAAATCCTCTCCAGGAAATGATGAGAATGCTGTTGCCCCATGTCTGACTTTAAAATTGGGAAAATATTTTTAGTGCCATATTGAAATCGTGCCAAATTATGACTTTATTGATTGATTGACTGCCGAGTTGGGTTTTTGTTGCTGCGCACGGCTTTCTCTAGTTGCAGCGAGCAGGGGCTACTCTTTGCCGCGGTGCGTGGGCTTCTCACTGCGGTGGCTTCTCTTGTTGCGGAACACGAGCTCAGTAGTTGTGGCTCATGGGCTCAGTAGTTGTGGCTCACGGGCTCTAGAGCACAGGCTCAGTAGTCGTGGCGCACGGGCTTAGCTGCTCCGCGGCATGTGGGATCTTCCCGGACCAGGGCTCAAACCCGTGTCCCCTGAATTGGCAGGCGGATTCTTAACCACTGCGCCACCAGGGAAGCCCCAAATTATGATTTTAATTGTATTTCCCTGGTTCTAATGCATTAGAGCATATTTTCATGTTTATAATTGCAGTACTTGTTTCCTCTTCTATAGAACACCTGTCCTTTTGCTCAATTTAAATGTATTCAATTTTTTCTTATTGGTTATAGGAGTACTTTTTATTTGGATACTAGTCCTTTGTCAATTATATGTGTTGCAAATATCAAGTCCCAGTTTATAGCTTGTCTTGGTGGTTTTTGATGAACTCACTTCTTTTTTTTTTAACTTGTTGGCCACACCCCTCAGCATGTGGGATCTTAGTGCCCCGACCAGGGGTTGAACTTGAGCCCCCTGCACTGGAAGCGGGGAGTCTTAACCCCTGGACCGCCAGAGAAGCCCGAAACTTAGGTTCTTAATTTTAATGTAGATAAAATTTGGGGACTTCCCTGGCGGTCCAGGGGTTAAGACTCCCAGCTGCCAATGCAGGGGGCACGGGTTCGATCCCCAGTCAGGGAACTAAGATTGCGCATGCCACACGGCATGGCCAAAAAAAAAAAAAAAAATTTGTCAGTCTATTCCTTTATGATCTTTACTCCATGTGTTTTGTTTTAAACTTTTTTTTTCCTTCAAGGTTTTAAATTGTTACCCGGATCAGGGATCTGGAGGGCTTCTTTTTGGAAAGGACCAGATGGTAAATATTTCAGGCATCTGTGAGACTTTACAGAATAAGCAGAGGGCCTGATTTGGCATCGGGGGCTGCTCTAGATAGTCTTCTAACAGAGATGATAGCTGGGACCAGAGGAGGAGTTCAAACAGAGGCTTATACACCATATGTCTAATGTTTAAAAGATTAGAAATCTAGCTAACAACGTGTTAAATGAAATAAAATATACTCTATCTTCCCACCTTGACAAATAAACCTTCCTCATGACAGGGGAAGCCAGGTTTGAATTTCGAAACCTTGGCTCCTTACAGAGTTCTGCAGCGAAAGGGGAGGCTCCGACGGACCCTCCCCGCTCCCACCCCAGGTCCTCTGCGCTTCTCTTCCTTCCTTGGTTTTCTCCCACACCAGGGCTGTCACGTGGCCGTGTGTGGACACCTCAGCCCACGTCTCTGTGTTCCATCCCACCTCCCACAATAGCCATTCCTTAGCCAACCCTGGGGCCCTGAAGCCTTGGGGTGTGTCACCTGTGACACTTCCACTCCCCAAAGGGCAAGTGGAGGGAGAAACCTGTGGAGCTCCTGGGGCTGGCTTGGAGCCGTCTGGGCAGGGACTTGCGGGTCTTGGGTTCTGGAGCTCAGTCTAGATGGGGATGTGTGATGAGTGGGCTCCATATAGACAGGCCCCGTTGACCCTGCAGACCCCTTGTGGGAAGGGGCTTGGCTGGAGGAAGCCCAGAGCAAAGACCTTTAAGTCAGAGGGCAGAGGTCACTCCTGCCAAGGTCTAAAGGGAGTATTGAGGTTAGCTTTGCCTTTCACACGTTGGTGTTTAATCCAACTGAAAATTTATTTTTATTATTTTCCATATGAAAACAATTACCTAGCACCGCTTAACTGAAATTCTGGCCTTTCTGCACTGATAGGTCATGTGAACTGTCATAAAACAAGTTTCTGTGTGCGGGGTTCACGTACAGGCTCTTTTCTTACTGTTAATCATTTTATGGGGCTCTCTATTGTTTATACTTGCTAAAAGAAACACTCCTGTCTTGTTCTTGAAGTGAATCTTGGATATTTTTGGCATTTGGTTCTTCCCTATAAATTTTGGAATTGGCTTTTCAGGTTCTACACACACATACACAGATCTTACTGGGAATTTGATTGAAATTGCATTTAATCTGTACTTCACTTTGGGGAGAATTGATATCTTTACTGTTGTGAATCTTCATGGTATCTATTTCTTCTACTTATGAGATTATCTTTTAAGTTTTTCAATGAGTTTTTGTTATTTTACTATGAAAGTCTTGGATATCTTTAGTCAAATCTATTCCAGGGTATTTAACTTTTTTTAAGTTTTTGTAAATGGTATCTTTTAAAAACTATATTATCTGTTGTTGGTTTAACAGCAGATAAATGCATTGATTATAGGAATGCATTGTAAGAATGCATTGATTTTTGAATATTGATTTGTTTTCTTTTTCCTTTTTTTTTTTTTTTTTGGCCGTACTGTGCAGCATGTGGGATCTTAGTTCCCCACCCAGGGATCGAACCCAGGCCCCATGCAGTGGAAGCTCAGAGTCTTAAACCACTGGACCGCCAGGGAAGTCCCTGAATGTTGATTTTTTTAATAGCCAGTGAATTTGCTAAATTCTTGCATTATATCTAGTAATTTAACTGTAGATACTTTTGTGTTTTCTGTGCAGACAATCATATCTTTGAAAAACATAATGTTTTTTTCTTCCCAATTCTTAGGCATTTTATTATTTTCCTTTGCCTTGTTGCACTGGCTAGGCCTTCCTACCCCTAGTTGTTCAAGAGGAATGTTGAATAGAAGTCATAGTGATAGTAGGTGCCTAATCTTGTTGGTGATTTTAAAGGAAAATTCTGAATATCACTATTAAATAACATTTTTACTATGGGGTTTTGTAAAATAATCTTTCTAGGTAAAAGGATGTTCCCTCCATTTCTAAGTTGTTACACGTTTTAATTCAAAACAAGTATTGACTCTCTCCTCCTGAAATTCTACTTATTTTGTATGTTAGATCTTCTCGCTCTGTCATCCATGTCTCTTAATCGTCCTGTCATAATTTCCATCTGTTTGTCTCTTTTTACCCCATTCTGGATGATTTCTTCAGCCCTATCTTCCTGTTCATGAATTAGCTTTTCAGTGATTTTTGTCTGCTATTAAAACTGTCTTTTGGGCTTCCCTGGTGGCGCAGCGGTTGAGAGTCCGCCTGCCAATGCAGGGGATGCGGGTTCGTGCCCCGGTCCGGGAAGATCCCACATGCCGCGGAGCGGCTGGGCCCGTGAGCCATGGCCGCTGAGCCTGCGCATCTGGAGCCTGTGCTCCGCAATGGGAGAGGTCACAACAGTGAGAGGCCCACGTACCGCAAAAAAAAAAAAAAAAAAAAGAACAAACACTGTCTTTTGAGTTTTATTTCTAGTAGTATGTTTTTCACTTCTGGAAGTTCTCATTGGTTCTTTAAATTTTTTTTCTTGGTCATTATTTATAATTTCTGGGTACCTGAAGTCTTTGCAGGTCAGTTTTTGCTGTCTTTAGTTTCTGCTGAATCTTCCTCACGGCTCCTTCATTATCATGTATTTTGTGACTCTGTGTGTGTGTGTGTGTGTGTGTGTGTGTGTGCGCGCGCGCGCGCGCACCATTTTAACTACAGTTTGCCTCATGGTCTTGGAGTTAGGGTGGGGATGGGTTGATGCAGGAGTGGAGGAAAGAGCTTGTTCATTTCTAGGTTACCCTGGTTCACTCTAATGGTAGCCCTTTTGGGTCCCAGATTTATGAAGCAAGGTTTCCTAATTTGAACAGAGTCTGGGCTTTGTCTCCTTTTCTCAGCCTCAGCCATTGAAACTGAAGTTCAGGTTCACCAGGTTTGGCAGATACTCTCGAGGGAAGTACCACCTTCCCTTAGTTCTTGACCTGATTATTCCATCCAAAAATGTTGGTTTACAGTTTATCCTGTATTTATGGTTGTTTTCAGTGAATCAAAGTGCCTAATCTATCAAACTGCTTAAAAAAAAGGTCTGCCCTACTGCTGAAAAGTGATTCCTGTTCCTGGCTGTTTTTAAAGGTTTTATATAAAAGTGAAAGATCAACCAAAAAAATAATTCCAGGTCTTGAAAAATTGAGCAGTTTACTGAAGAGCTCAGGGAAAGTGTATTGTGATGAGCTTGCCACTTACAAAGAGAATTCCTAGAAATACTGAAGCAGCAACAGAAGAAATCTTGAAGGGATCCTGCTTTGCCCTTGGACTCTAACAGGCAGCGTCAGAATGTTTGTCAAGCTCCGCCCACACAGACCTCCAGCAGAATCCACGAAGACGACGCACCTCTTTCTCCATGACTCTGAGGCTTCTGAGGCTCTTGACAGTGCAAGGCTGAGATCAGCGGGGTCCTAGTCACAGGGATGAAACAGCATCCCCGTGCAGTGGCACTGGTCGGGGAACTAAGATCCTGCAAGCTGCACAGTGCGGCAACCGCCCCCTGCAAATTAAGAGAAAGAAAGAACGTGACATGAAGTATTGGGCCCCAGAGTAGTTTGGATTCATATTACACTGTATTTTTCTTTGCACTTGAGTTTCTTTAAAACTTCTTTATGGATTAAAAGTAGAAGTTTTTCATCATACCATCAATTTCTACTATTAAATCTTAGGTATTCTTTATGCTCCTGAAAGTTTGGGGCTTTGGCAGTGGGGGAATTGGATAGAACTTAATTCTGGTCATTAAAAGTATGTTTAACTTGCTGTTTATTCTGATAATCTAATTTATAGCCATTAAGCAAAATTGTCTTTATATAAAGAACTTTCTCACAGGTGGTGTTTTATTTAAGGTAAACCAGACTAAATGTCAGCTGCCTGAAAATATCTTCAAAGTAAATGAACTCACACACTTGCTTGATTTTTATGAAGATGCATACAGAAGGACCGTCTGGAAAATGGGCGCAGTAAGTATGGCATATTTAAAGAGGGTATTGATCGTCGGTAAGTTAATACAGGCACTCGTTCTGTAACTTTGTACGAATTTCCAAAACTTCCTGTACTCTGCAGAGCTGCCCAATAGAAATAGCAGGGTTTATGGGAAAAGCAAGGCAGACCCCTCAAAACCGATGCAGTTTTGTAGCCAGAACACTGACAGAAAAGTGCTTCCTACCTGGGGGGATAGCTCAGATCAACCAGGCAAGCGGCTGTGGACAGTGCCGCGAGATGAAAAATGCACAAAAACCGAAGGGTAGAAATCTCTCCACACCCTGATTAGAGGACCGGTGGTACTGAGATAACACCTGCGGGAGTGGAGCTTTGCTCTTAAGGTAGGTATAGGAGGCTCGGTAACTCACCAGGAGCCAGCAGGATAGGGCTGTAACTTTGGGGAGGGTTCCCTGGGTATAAGTACTCCTTTTTCATTTTCTTAAAATAAAGCTAAAGGGCTCTTGCTGCCAGTTCAGCAGCTAATGTGAGATTTTTTTCACCTTTTCTCTGAAGGTTCTAATTCTACTCCTAGCACATCATCCTTTGCCTGGGAAGAATCTTGTCTGAGCTAACCAGCCGTCTTCATTCTGTCAGTCCCCTGCTTACCGAATGCATCTGAACTAATTTCACGTTTCAGAAGTGCAGGTGGCAGCAGAACAGACTCTTTGGGAAAATGTCCAGAGTTTATAATTAATGGTGAAATTAAATGAGTACTGAAAACACTAGGTGTATATACCTTTCACTGATAGATATAAAACATTTCCTTAGAATTTTATATATCTGAGCCCTACTGACCAGCATTTTGGATTGCTTTGGCTATAAGTACTGAGACCTGAAACCATCAGGGCTTTAAGGCTAGGAAGTAAGGCGTAAGATTTCTCTGTCCTTTCATTTATCAAAATTGTTGTCATTTCCATTTTTAGGACACTTCAGTGGACATCCACTATCCTGTCATATTCAGTCATTTTCCATTTATCTTTAATATTCTGTCGAAAGTTAAACTACTGTATGCAGACTCACTTTTAAAAATACAGGTATGCATGCCTATTTCTTTGTTTTCATTAGCAAATCAAATGATGAGTACCTTTTCCAGTGTATAATAGAGGAGTGGTAAGGGAGCCACCCACTGGTGAAACCAGTGGTGGTCATAGCATTCAAGAAGCTTATACTCTAGTGAAGAAGGCTATGGGCTTCCCTGGTGGTGCAGCGGTTGAGAGTCTGCCTGCTGATGCAGGGGACGCGGGTTCGTGCCCCGGTCCGGGAAGATCCCACATGCCGTGGAGCGGCTGGGCCCGTGAGCCATGGCTGCTGGGCCCGCGCGTCCGGAGCCTGTGCTCCGCAACGGGAGAGGCCACAGCAGTGAGAGGCCCGTGTACCGCAAAAAAAAAAAAAAAAAGAAGGCTAGAGAGGCTGTCACAATTTGAGTTGGGTTGGCCTTGAGGCATATTAGGGCCTCAGTAGCAAAGGCCAGAGCTTGAGCCTAGCTGTAGGGCTTTTGCCTTGAGGTTGGCGCCGGTAGTCTTCTGAACGGTACTCAAAGACGCATGGCAGACGTGGGCTTGACTGGGATTAGCACCAGTATATAAGAAGGTCTAATCTAATGGGAAAACATAGTAGTGGGAATAGAGGTGACAGAGGATTCTTGAAATTCAGACTCAAAGAAACGGCTGGCTGTGATCATGCCATAATAAAGGCTTGTGAAAAGTATTTCCCTTGCAGATGTACTTACTGTCATCAGCAAGGGGTTTTGAACTTAAAACTGTACGCTTGAAAATGCCTCAGAAAATGCACCTCACTGCATTATTATAAGGATTAAATTTGTTGATCTAGGTAAAGCATTTAGAACAGTGCCTCTCCCAAAGTGCCCGAAAGTGTTAGCGCTTGTTGTCACTTCTATGCTGATATATGCATCTGTATATCTATATGCATGAATAATATTCAAATCTATGTCATAAAAAGATACCTTTACCTAATGCAGTTGCCATGATAAAACAAAATAGGAAATTGATTTATAAGTTCCAAGTAAGACCATTAATGAAACATTTAACAAAGGAAAATGGAAAGAAAGAAGGTACGAGAACTTGGTTTTGCTTCAACCCTGTAACTATTCTCTCTTGATTCTAAACAAGCTTCCGGCAATTTTTTTATAGAAATGGCATTTGATTTCTCTCTGTTTTGCTAAGAGACATAGACGTTAATGATCCCATATTGCCGTTTGGTTCCAGGTGGACGGTCTGTGTGTCTGTCTGTCAGTCTGTGGGTCTGTCTCTCTCATGGTAACTTCGTAGATTATCTGTCCCCTAAAATCTCTTGTCTGAGTTTTCCTCCTAGAAAAGGATATCTTTAGAGAGGTCTTTCATCCTGCGCTTTTCCTGCAGCAGGCTTCTTTTCTAAACGTCTGAATTCCTCTTCCTGATGAGAATGCTAGGTTTCAGCTCACTGCTTCGGCCTCACTAGTCAGTCTCTTAGCCTGTTGACAATCGTTAGTCGGTCCCTGAAGTGTTCACAGCTGTGTTTACAGGATACAGTGGTCCAGAGGAGCCCGCGGTTGGTCACCTTCCTGCTCACCCACATCAGCCCCACAGAGCTTTTCATTTCCTATGTCTCAAGTATCTTCTGCTCACTGGGGGTGAATACTGAATATATAGCCTGTCTCCAGGGGTGTATGTAGGGCCCTTTTCATAAATGTTTGTGGCACGCGCGGATAGTAAACCGAAGCGGTTTATTCTACTTTGTAAATTTCTACTTAGAGCAGACGGTGAAATGGAGTGAAACGTTTTTCTTTTCCCAGGAGAAGAGATGGCGAGCTTGCGCGTTTTTGGCTGGCATTGTGGAACAAGAAAGGTCTGAATGTGCTTTACTGCCCACCATTAATCTAACAGTCAGAAGGAGTCACTTGATTGAGGATGTTTTGAATCAGCTAAATCAATTTGAGAATGAAGATCTGAGGAGGGAGTTATGGGTAAAATATAATTCTTACTTAATGTTTTTGCCGCTAAGACAGAAAACATAAAAGGATGTAATAAGGGGCCTTACAGAGAGGGAATTATCGCCCTTTTCCGCGGGGGTTATCTGTATCGGAGTTCCCCTAGTTTTCCCCAGTTACCTGTGCATTCCAGGTGAGAGCTGTCAGTACAGTCTGGCTAACGAGCAGCAGGTGAAATGGTCGTCCTCCCCCCAACCTGATCAGGTAGATAGCCCAGTACTAGCCCTAAGAGGTCCATCCCCTCATGAGGCTTGACCAAGCCGGCTGGTCATCACCTTTTAAAGGTTCCAGTGAGATGGGGTTGACCCAGAGGAGAATTGAGAGTTTGTTTCTGCTCTTCTGCAGGAACCCAGATTGCTTTGTTGAAGAGAGAACATTCTCTTTATTGACTACATAGTTTTTTGAGGGTATAATTGTAGATATCACCATGTCCTGAGTATTCATTAATAACGATCTTCGGTTTAGCTACTATATAAATTGTCTTACTAATAGATATTTGACACAGAATAATAATGACTAGAAGATCTAATGAATGTTTTCCTTATGCCAGGAACTACTGTAAAAGCTTTACACTTTTGTAACCCTTTGACCCACACTGTGTAGAAGGTTCTGTTTTTCCCTCCTTTTACACATGGGGAAACTGAGGTGCAGAACCATGAGGTAACTTATCCCAGGGTGACACAACTGATAAGTATCAGAGCCAGGATTTCAGCCCAGCCATCAGGCTCTAGACTCTCCAATTAATCAAGACAAGTCAGGATTTTCCTGATAATATTTATTAGAGTGTTTTTGATTCGAGGCGTTAGTTTATCACTTGTCCTACTCAGATTAAAGAATGATTGACTTGACCAAACTCAAGATACTATTTTAAAAGTATAGAGTTTGCAGTTAGAGTTAGCATTTCTGTGTATTTTTGCACATAGACAATTTTTAAAAATCTAGTGAACACAGACTTCCCTGGTGGCGCAGTGGTTGAGAGTCCGCCTGCCGATGCAGGGGACGCGGGTTCGTGCCCTGGTCCGGGAGGATCCCACATGCCGCGGAGCGGCTGGGCCCGTGAGCCATGGCCGCTGAGCCTGCGCGTCCGGAGCCTGTGCTCCGCAATGGGAGAGGCCACAACAGTGAGAGAGAGGCCCGCGTACCGCAAAAAAAAAAAAAAAAAAAAAAAAAATCTGGTGAACTCATTTTGACTCTAAACTGTGTCAGCCAGCCAGTCCACTCAGTTATTTTAGTTCCACTTTTATATTTCATTCATCCATTTAAAAAATTTAGGTAACATTTGAATAAGCAGCTACTATTTTCCAGACTGTGTGAGACACTTTACCTGCGTTATCCCATTTAATCTTTCTGATGATCTCGTGGGAAAACACACTTCGTGAGGTTAAGGAGCTTGCCCACATAAAGGGGCAGGGTAAGAGGAAGGATAGAAGCACCAGCATAGAGCCGCAGGAATTTCTGGTATTAACGCAGCACGAAAAAGAAGAGAGAGATGAAAGCTTGAATAGTGCTTCATAAGAGAAAGCAAGGGAGAAAAGAGTGTGAAGAAAGAGGAAGTGGCCAGAAGTGTAAAATGAGTGGGTGAAATTAGGATGAGACGTGAGAAACTCAAGTCCTTGGAATTGGGGATTCACAGATTCTTGGTCCTCTTGGAGAGAAGCATTTAAGTAGAGAAACGAGTTTAGAAGTTGGTGTACATTAATCCCCAAAATTAGGCAACCAAATTAGAGGAAGCCAGTATTGTCTGTACTGGAAACAGTGGTGTTGAGATTTTTTTCTCTTTTAAGGATAAGGGAGACCTTAACATATTTGTAAACTGAAGTGAAGGATTCCAAGAAGGAAAGGCAGAAAGGAGAACAGAGCAAGTAATTGAAGGAGCAAAGATGGGTTATAATAGAATCATCTCGAGGAGGGATTGGTGTCAGCAGGTGGTGGGATTGCTGCCTCCTTATGGAATCAACAGCCAAGCCAGTAAATACATGTGCTCTGGTGTTTCAGTTTTTTTGAAAATTCTGATATTTATGATTTCTTTATGTTTACTTTCATTATACTTGATGTACCTGATGATTATAAAAATGATGCCAGTTGAGGTCAGTTTAGTGGTGAAGACTTCAGGCTCTCAGGTTTGTCACCCGTAGGATTAAGTCTCAGCAGCTGGGGACTTCCCTGGTGGTGCAGTGGTTAAGAATCCGCCTGCCGATGCAGGGGACACGGGTTCAAGCCCTGGTGCAGGAAGATCCCACATGCCGCGGAGCAACTAAGCCCGCGAGCCACAGCTACTGAGCCTGCGCTCTAGAGCCCGTGCTCCGCAACAAGAGAAGCCACCGCAATGAGAAGCCCACGCAGCACGACGAAGAGTAGCACCCACTCGCCGCAACTAGAGAAAGCCCGTGCGCAGCAACGAAGACCCAACACAGCCAAAAATAAAAATAAATAAATTTATTTTTTAAAAAAGTCTTAGCAGCTGTATAACCTTGGGAAAGTTATTTAAATTCTTGAAGCCTCATGAGCCTCCTAGAATTCGTAAGAAAATTCAATGCGCTAACACAAGTAATTTGCTTACCCCAGTACCTCCCAAATACTGGGGTCCACAAATAGTTATTAAATGAGATTTAATGCGTAGCAGTACAGAGCTCTGGAAGTGATGCATTATTTGCTCTGTTTCTTTAGGTTTCATTTAGTGGAGAAATTGGATATGACGCTGGAGGAGTCAGAGCAGAGTTTTTCCATTGTCTCTTTGAAGAAATGACCCGGCCAGAATATGGGATGTTCACATATCCTGAAGAGGCTTCCTACATGTGGTTTCCTGTCAAGGTAAGTCCTCTTTCCTTGGTGTAGGTGTTTCCTGAGAGAAAAGGTATGGGGATTTACCATAGAAAATTAGGTTGTCTAGACTGTTGTATTATGGGAGAGGAATTATTGATGTAATTATGGAGATAACTTTTAATTCTAAAAAAGTGATTATTTTCTCTAAAATGGGGGTCCTCTTGCCCTGGGTTCCCAAGTCCACACAAGAGAATTTAAGCAATATATATGTATTGACCATTTCTAGAATGTATAGGTAAAAATGAACCCTTCCTTTCTTAGGCACTCATTCTTTGTTCTGTTTCCCCAATGAATTTGAAGATACAGCCTATGAAAAGAAATTGCAAAAACTTTGTTTATAAGGATTACTGAGCCTAAGGTGTTTCTATTCCTGTTAATACTTTTATTTTTTATTGAAATATGTTTGACATATAGCATTGTATAAATTTAAGGTGTACCACATGTTGATTTGATATATTTATATTATAGTATGATTGCCATTGTAGTGGTAATTAGCACCTTTATCACATCTCATAATTATTTCTTTTCGGTGGTGGATAATTAAGATCTAGTACCATAGCAGGTTTGATGATTGTAATACAGTATCGTTATCCATACTCACTGTGCTGTGCTTTTGAACTCTAGGATTCATTTGCTACTCATTGCAGCTTTTCCGCCTGAACAACATCTCTCCTGTCTCCTCACCCCCATACTATTGATGCTTCCAGTAACCAAAACTGTGGCAGGGATTTAAATTGACTTAATAATTGAATATAAACCCTAAGTATTCTTATCTCAAGATTTTTCGTTTTAATTTGTGATTTGATTTTGTGAAAGGGGAGAAATGGTTTACCTAATGTAAATATTCCATTGTACTGGTAAAAATTCATAATACGTTAAGGTTTTTTTTTTTCCTCTTTTCAGCCTAAATTTGAGAAGAAGAGTTATTTCTTCTTTGGGGTTCTGTGTGGACTCTGCCTGTTCAGTCGCAATGTTGCCAACATCCCTTTCCCACTGGCTCTGTTTAAGAAACTTTTGGACCAAGTGCCATCGTTAGAAGACTTGAAAGAACTCAGTCCTGTTCTGGGACAGTAAGTTAACGTAGTTCCTTTTTCAGAACCCTGTCTGACATATATTTAGATAAATAATTAAACACACACATTCCAGTAGTATTTTCGTGTTCAATAGTAGCATTCTGGGTGTTTTAGACTGATTCTAACTTTGTCAAATTGTTAGATAATAATTGAACTTTCTAAAATTAAGAAAAGTTGGTTTTTCGTATAGTCGGTCCTCACTGTTTTCATTAACCTTTGGTTTATTTGAGTAGAGACAGTCATGACAGAGCACAGGTTACACCTTGGTGCAAAACCTGCAAGTGATGCTTATTTTATTTCGTTTTATTTATTTATTTACTTATTTATTTTAAAGAGACATGTTTTCCAAAGTTGTTTTTTTGTTTTGTTTTTTTTAAAATTTATTTACTTTTGACTGTGTTGGGTCTTCGTCCCTGTGCGTGGGCTTTCTCTAGTTGCAGCGAGCGGGCGCTACTCTTCGTTGCGGTGTGCGGGCTTCTCACTGTGGTGGCTTCTCTTGTTGCAGAGCACGGGCTCTAGGCACGCAGGCTCAGTAGTTGTGGCACACGGGCTTAGTTGCTCCATGGCATGTGGGATCTTCCCAGAACAGGGCTTGAACCCGTGTCCCCTGCATTGGCAGGCGGATTCTTAACCACTGTGCCACCAGGGAAGTCCTGATGTTTATTTTAAAAGTTGTTTTATGTCATCCTCTTTAAAATGAAAACTTATTTCTAAGTTAAAAGACAAGCCACCACCTCACGAAACATATTGGTAACATATAATAGAAAGGGTTAATACCCCTGCTGAATAAAGCGTTCCTGCACATCCATAAGAAAAATTGACAGAGTATACAAGAAAGTAACCTACAAAAGAAGCAATAGAAATGGTTCGTAAATTAAGATGATCACGGATAATCATAAATTAAGTGATCATGGAATGCATATTAAAGTGAGAGGCTAATATGGACTTCAAATTGACAGTGGTTGGAAATACTGATGCTGCGTAGTGTCAGCAAGGATTTGGGAGAAGGTTCACTCTGATATCAAGAATTGTGAGTGGAATTAATTGTAAATTGGTAACTCCTTGTCAGAGAGCAGTATGGCAGTACAGTATTCCCCCTTATCTGCAGGAGATGCGTTCCAAGCCCTCCAGTGGATGCCTGAAACCGTAGATAGTACCGAATGCTATATATACCATGTCTTCTCCTATACGTACATACTTAGGATAAAACTTTATTTATAAATTTGGCACACTATGAGATTAACAATAACTAATAATAAAATAGGACAATTATAATAATATACTGTAATAAAAGTTATGTGAATGTGGTTTCCCTCTCTCAAAATGTCTTACTGAGGAAATCTAATGCCTTTTCCATCCTAACTGAGCACTTATCATGCACTGTGGCCATAACTTTTGCAGTTGGAGGTGCAAGAGCAAACCAGCATGAATTTCTTTTTTCTTCTTTACAGTTTCCCAGATAGAAGATTCTTTCATACTGTAGGTCCTAGCCACCTCAGCGTCTGATTTTTTCTTTCCTTATTAAGTTGAGAACTTTCACCTTTTCACTTAAAACATACAGTTTACGGCTTCTCTTGGGCCCATCCGAATTGCCAGCATCACTACTCTTGCTCTTTGGGGCCGTCATTAAGTAAAATAAGGGTTGCGTGGATGCAAGCACTGTGGTGCCACAGTGGTCACGAGGCAGCTACTGAATGCCCAACAGGTGGGATACGCTGGACAGAGGGATGATTTACCGCACAAAGAGGGATGGTGAGAGATTGCATCATACTACTCAGTACGGCCTGCAATTTAAAACTGATGAATTATTCTGCAGTTTTCCATTTAATGTTTTCAAATTGCAGTAGACCACAGATAACTGAAACTTTGGAGAGCAAAACCATGGCTAAGAGGGGACTACTGTGCTTAGAATAAAAAAAAACATGTTTGCTGCTTTGACCCAGCAATTCTACCTCTAGACATTTCACATTTAGAAATAGGCAATCGTGCAGATATGTCTCCTAACGCACATTGTATTAGATAGTTTATAATATGTAGACTACCTAAATGCTCTTCAGTGAGGGAATTAATGTTTTTGGTATATTTATGCAATGGAATACTGTGGGGATTTCTAAAAGAATGAGAACAGTAGTATGATTCTGTTATTATTATTATCCCTATTTTACAGATGAGGAAACTGAAAGGGAAGAAAGTTAGGTAACTTGCCCCAGATCCCATAGTGACAGAACTATGGTTGGAACACAGACACTGGCTCCGGAATCCAACTATTAATCGTTATACTTATTATACTAGTAAGATAAGGACAAAAATATTGAAAGCACCAAATTTGGAAAGGAGTAGATAAGTTTGTCATTTTTTGCTGAAAACATTGAAAATGACATAAATAATGCTTATGCCTAAGAAGATTTAATAAACTAAATAACTTAATATACATAAACTGAATAAAGACCACTAAATCCATATTAGCATTTCTCAAACTTTTAGGTCTTAAGACTCTCTTAAAAATTAAGAGAGGACCCCAAAGAGCTTTTACTTATATCGGTTACATTTGTCAGTATTTATAATATTAGAAATTAAAAGTGATAAATGTTTTAAATACAGGAATACATGCTCATTCTGTTAGCTGTCACATAGCCTCTGGAAAACTCTGTTCTGTACTCATGACAGAATGTGAAGGAGGCAAGTAACGTCTTAGTAGTAGTATGAAATTAGTTTTGACCTTGTGGACCCCCCTGTAAAGACCTCAGGGATTCCCAGAAATTGTTGGTCTTGGTTATGCTTTGAGAATCCCTGATCTCTATATTCAACAAAACTCCTATTTTAATCCCAGCAGGCTTAAAAAAAAAAAAAAAAGGCTGATTTAAAATGTATATGGATGAACAAGGGGCCAGGAATAGCCAAAAATAATTTGCAAGGTGAATAAGGATGGGGAGCTTGGCCTAGCAGATATCAAGAGTCATTAGAAAGCTGTATTAATTAGGGCAGTATGATATTGGTGCAAGCTTTCCAATGGTACAGGAGAGCATAGAACCCTATACACATGGAAGTTTGTTAGAGGTAGTATATTAGATCAGTGGGAACAGAAGTACTGTTCAATTAATGCACCTGGGAAAAAAAGGAGAACAGATACCGTACATCACATAATAGAATCAACTCTGTGTGGATAAGGGACTTGAATACTGAATGCAACGATGATGAAAATATGGACAGTTATCTTTCTCACCACTGGGATTTCTCAAGCAAGACATAAAAATACCAACGTTAAAGGAAAGATTGATAAATTTAAGTGCAATAAGATGAAAGAAGTTCTCTGTTCATCAGGAGATACCTTAGCAAAGAGAAAAGATACTCTTCAAACTGTAGATACATGTATAACATTTTGGGGGTGGTAGAAAAATGGGATAAGGGAGGTACCCCCTGTAGGTAGGTATAAGATCCTGGCAATGTTTTAGTTCTTGTTTGGGGAGTCAGGTTCACAGGTGTTCTTCATAAACATACCCATAAATAAGCAAACGAGCTGTACAGGGACATATAAAGACAGAGTATCTTGAGCCAAGTTTATGATGAATCCAGTTTTGTCAGCTGGGTTCCCATTACTTTCCCTCAACCCCCCCAAAGCACAGTTAAACATGGTCTGTTTTTATCGTGATACCATAATAAAAGATCCAGCATTTTAGAGAATTCCTTGGCGGTCCAGTGGTTAGGACTTGGCACTTGCACCGCCGTGGCCTGGGTTCAGTCCGTGGTCGGGGAACTGAGATCTCACAAGCCATGTGGCACGTGGCATGGCCAAAAAAAAAAAAAGAAAAAAAGTATCCAACATTTTGGCACAATATGGTAATAAAAAATCCAGCAGGGAAAAGGAATCAACTTGGATTCCACCTTCTCCCAGAGGTCTTCCCCGATGACACGCATCCCTTCAGAAGGAGTTAACCAAGCTCTCCCAAGTTGTACCTGTACCATTTACATCGTTCCTAGCTGCACATAGCTGACAGCACTGTAGTAAGATTTTTATCAGCATATCTTACCTGTAAGTCTCAGGATTTAATCAATAATAATGTCTTACTCTCAGCTTTACGTCCCTTATCCCTGCCATACCAGATACTTAATAAATGTTTGTTGAATGAATAAATGAGTGAGGGAGCACATAATATAGTATGCCTTGTATTACTTTAAAAGTATTTATAGGGACTTCTCTGGCAGTCCAGTGGCTAAGACTCCGCGCTTCCAGTGCAGGGCACGCAGGTTCGATCCCTGGTCGGGGAAACTAAGATCCCGCATGCTGCGTGGCCTGGCCAAAAAATAAAAAATTAAGAAAAATAAAAGTATTTATAAAGGTGGAAATATAAAGACAGGCTGCTCTCCATTCTGACGTAACCTCTGTTCTCACAGATGCCTTGACACAGTTAAGGTGGTCAAATTTCAGGTCTGTCTTAAGCTTGAAGATATTGGGACAGGAGGTATAGAGAAGGCCCTTTGACCCACCCACTCCTAAAAATTTCAAGTGATACCTGATAATTAAAAGGAAATCTATTATTCTGTAAGTAATGTTTATTAAAAGCTTAAAGAAAGGTAACACTAGTGTGAATGAGTTTCAGAATCAATAAGCATGTTAGTGATCCTTCTCTGAATTAGGAACCTGCTGTCACTGGGTGAGCCGGATAGGGTGGAGGGAAGAGAGCTGGGAATTGTGTGAGGAGCCTGCAGAATTGCAAAGAAACCTCCAAATGTCGCACTTTTGGCTGAGGTCAGACCCGAGTTAGAGTCTCAGTACACAGAAGCAGGTTCTGTGAACTGAACCTGACCTCCCACCTTGGGAATAAGCGTGCCCTTGACATTTGTTTTAGATGATGTTTCTAGCCATCATGATTATTGACATCTGAAGAATAAAATCATTTGTTCTTCAGGAGTTTGCAGACCCTTCTGGATGATGAAGGCGATGACCTTGGAGAAGTATTCCACATCCATTTTAATGTGAGTAACAGTAAAAATCAAATTACAGCTCCTATTTCATCGGATGAACCTTTTTTATACTTACCTTTAATAAAAAACCACACGGAATTAAGCTAGTACAGAAGGTGTTCTTCCTCATTTTTCATGAGCTGGGTGTATCGGTTAGATCTTACCAAGGAACAGACAACGCCTAAGCTTAGTGGGTTAAAGCAGCAGACACGATTCTGTGGGTGTCTGGACTGGGCTGACTTGGCGGGCCGCCTGGCCCACAGTGGCCTTGCTTACACACCTGGTGGCCAGCAGGCCGGATGGCTGAGGGGGTGTCAGCTGGAACAGCTGTCTCTGTTCTAGTGGCCTTTTATCCTCCAGTAGGCTAGCTGAGGCTTCTTCACGAGTGGTCGCAGGGTCATGGCGAGTAGGAGATGGCAAGCCCCGGCACACCAGCTGCCCTTCAAGCTTTTGCTCCTGTCAGGTCCCGTGGGCTAAAGTACTTCACGTGGCCACGCTCGGACTCGGGAGCCGAATAGACTCGCCCTCTTGATGGGAGGTGTTGCACAATCACGTTGCGTAGATAGCAGGATGGGAGGAATCTATGGCCATGTTTTGCAAATCTACCATACTAGGTCTGTAGTGTGTAAAGTGAATGCTGAGCTATGGCAACTGTCCGATTAATTTATTCAATATGATCAGTTAAAATAGATAATTCAAGTTCTTTTAGAAACTTAGTTTTCGTTCTGCATGGTAAAGGTGGTAATTTTTTACCACCTTGCTGGTTTGAGGAAAAGAGGTATGCTCCAGAGTGTTTTTGTTGATAGTATATTGTTCGGGATTGTCTCGGAGATACTGAGTTCATTTGTGGTTACAGGTGCATTGGGACAAAAATGATGTAGACTTAATTCCTAACGGAAGTCACATAACTGTCGACCACGCTAACAAGTAGGTACAAAGACGTGAAGTATTTGTTTTGTTTATACACTGCATTTATTTCGCTGGGCTCTAAAAATTCCTTGTAATTATTATTTTCCTTTCTCAATCATTTTCCGAAAAGGCGGAGAGTCAGTTCATGTTGTATGTATGTGTGTGTCTCCTAGGGTTCGTATGCTGGCTGGGAAGGAAATGGCTTTCTTGGAGAGGCCTTCCCTCATCTTCCTGTCTAGGATTATACCACTGAGCTCTCTCTTTACCCCCTTACCTTTTCACATCACACGTTACCTACCTTTAGGAGTTTTGCTTGTTTCCTTATCAGTGTTTCCGTAGCTCTGAGGAGCTGCGTGATGGCAGGGTCTTGGTCTGTCTTGCTCACCGTTGTTTATCCAGTGCCTGGAGTTGTCCACAGTGGTGTCTGGTCCACAGCAGGCGCTTAGTTTTGTTAATATTATTAGATGTTACTGTGGTATCTTGACTTCCCAATACTTTATGGGATGCCGTTTAGAGCCATAGAGTTTGCGATTATAGAACGCTCCCCTGATAGTTGGTCAGAGTGGCAAAGAAATATCGAGTGAGCATTCTTTATTTTAAAAAAACTTGGTATTATAACATACAGACAAGTTCAAAATTAGAAGCATTCAGATCAAGAAATGGAACATTTCTAGCTCTGTGGTGTATTTTATGACGATACCCCAGTTTGTCCATAGTATTATTGAATGCCTGGCCCCTTTCCCTGAAAGAATTGGCAAATGTGCCCAAAGGCAGAAACTGCAAGCTAAGTGCTGGGCTCACCTCGGGGAGCTTCCCTTGTCTCTTAGTCCAAAGGCCCTCTTGAGTCTTGACTTAGGTTTGGAAACCTGGAGCTAGATGTGCTTTTGTATATTACCTGGGTTTTTCTAGTTCTTATCGCTGGGAACATTTGCTACAAGCTACTCCATCATAGCTAGATGTATAAATCCCCTCTTTGTTTGTGTTTAAGCACAAATAATTACTCACTCTGACAAATTCAGACAATACAAAACAGTATAAAATAGGAAGTTTCCCCTGTCTCCCTAGCCCATTCTCCAGAGATAACAGGGACGGTTTTATTCTTCCAAAATTTTTCTCTTCTTATCTGTCAGTTCTCTTAACTGTGTGACTTTGAGCAATCTCGTACCTTCACTGTGTCTCAGTTTCTTTTCCTCTTTACCAAAATGCCATAAGAACCTGCCTTGCAGAGTTTTACAAAGATTAAATTAGACAATACATGAAAAAAACAGCTCTAACAGTTCATGGCACATGGTAAGCACCCAGTTATTAGATGTTCTAGCTTTTACTTTTTTTTTTTCTGCTTTAGAATATTTTATTGGTATCCTTTTGATAAGACCAAGTAAAGGCCGCCTAATTCATTTTGGCCCCCAAATTTCTAGGCAGTCCCCTCCCCCCATCCCCCAGAGGTTGACAGCTGCTCACATGGGTTCATGCAGGAGAGATGTAAAGTTCCTAGGATCTGTCCAACACCAGATGGAGGACATCCTTTGTGTCAGCAGAATTCAGAGTCCCCGGGTAGAAGGCACGCTGCTCTCCACTTCTTGTCCCAGCCTGTTGTTGCAGTGGCAGGAACCATTGCCCGGGCACACCAGCCATCCCAACAGCACTTCTCCAAGAGAATTGCAAACCTTAGGCCTTCAGTCACCAGGCTAGCCCTGAATCTCTGTGAAGGGGCACCGCCCCAGCTGGACTTCCGAAGCTCTCGCGCTTTATTCAAGACTGACACGCTGGTGGATGTCTCAAGCCCCCTCGTGGCACTGCAGACCCTCCTTCGAGAATCAGGGGGCTGCACACCGGCAACTCTGCAAAGATGGCGCAGGTAGCCGCCTTCCCCTTGTTTGGGGAAGGTTTTGCAGCAGCTGCCAGGAGGACCCCAAGGCCACTGTCTCTTCCTTTATTTCTATCATCCTTTTCATCCCCTCCCCCAGTTTTGTTCAGGATAGTGCAGTAACCTGAAATCATCTCTTGTTTCATTAAAGGAGAGACTATGTTTCTAAGTATGTCAGTTACATCTTCAACATCTCTGTAAAGGCGGTTTATGAAGAGTTTCAAAGAGGATTTTACAAAGTGTGCGACAAGGAGATTATTGAATTTTTCCATCCGGAAGAACTCAAGGATGTGATTATTGGAAATACAGATTACGACTGGGAAACATTTGAAAAGGTACATCATAAAGGCCAAGTGGTTTGAATTACAATTCTGTTTGCTTGTTTCCTGAATTTTTTTTTTTTGCATTTTCTCTAGAATGCACGTTACGAACAAGGATATGACAGTTCACATCCCACCATAGTGATGTTTTGGAAGGCCTTACACAAATTGACTTCGGAGGAAAAGAAAAAATTCCTTGGTGAGTATTGCATCAGGAGGAGATCTATAATCTCGTGTCTTTTCTGTGAGGTAAGGAAATCTTGTGTGTCATGGGTACCATTTGCAACAAATCATGCTGTCAGAGCCGCTCCTAGCCCAGTGGAAGGTCCTTTATGCCAGGTTGTCCCAACATCAAAAAACAAATGTTAATATAGGTCTTTCTCCTGTCATTTTCAATTCTGCCTTGCTTCTAAATTTTTCTTCTTTTCTTTGAGCTAAATATGGAGGCTTCTCCTGTAGTTGAGTCACCGTTCAGTTACCCAGGCCCTGTGGGATGAGCCAGGCTGTGTACCGTCATTTGTGTCCACTCCTTTACCTCAGCTTCAGACTTTGAGCTCAGTTTTATGCCTACTCGGTGCTTTTCCTGAGACCTGTCTAAAGACTTCCTCTCTCATTTTCTTACTCAACTTCCTTAGCTTATTTTTGAGAAATGTTTATCTGCTCATTCTTTTTTCTGTGGATAACATGGGTGTTGGAACGTATTCAGACTTCTCCAGAAGCCCAACCTAACTCTCCAGTCTTAACGCTTACAGGAAATCTTTGTTCCAGCCAAACAGTCCCCTTGTCTGTACATTCTAGAGCCTACTCTGCACCTCCCACCTCCAGCTTTCTCCTTCCGTTCCTTGAACCTTCACCTGCCTCCTTGTGGCCTCTCTAAACCTTTCCCTCCTTTAAAGGTTCAACTTCATTCCGAACTCTCGGAAGCCTTCCCGGTCATCCCAGCCTGATTCTCTCTCCCTGCTCTGAACCACAGCATTTACACTCAGCAGGTATTTAACTCCATGCCACCTTGTTTGCTGTCTTACACCCTTTTATTTTTCTCTTGCCGTTTGTCTTTTCCTGCTCAAGAATCTGATATTCCCAGCCAGACTGTAAGCTCCTTGAGGGCGGTGACTGTGTCAGACTTTGTGCTAACAGTGGTCCCCAATGCAGTCCAATGTAGGACTCTGCCCAGGGGCCCTCAATTAGTGTCTCTGAACAAACACATTTTTCTCTCTGTAAATTTTGGTCTCTGTGAAGCAGGTCACTCATTTTGATTCTTCTTTTGTAGCGTTTCTTACAGGAACGGACAGAATTCAATTAATAGGCTTAAAGAACATGAAAATAACATTTTGCTGTCCTGAAGATTTGAATGAGAAAGATCCCATAAGGGCACAGACGTGTTTCAGTGTCCTCTACCTCCCTAAATACTCTACAATGGAAAGAGTAGAAGAAGCGCTGCAAGTAGCCATCAACAGCAACAGAGGGTTCGGCTGACTGTACCTCTCACGCTTTCCCCCTTTCGGGAAATATTTTCAAAAATAAAGTTAACTCAGAAGTGAACATAAAAGTCTTGCCGACTGTTCAGTGTGTTTACCCGCTTTTTTAGAATGGCTGTTTTTGCATGTAAGATGTATTAGTAGTGATACAGATTAGGCTGTTAAAACAAGGTGACCCTGAAACCCAGTGCATCAAGTGAGACGGGAGGGATTTTCTTACCTCATAAACGTCTGGGTGGTGCGTCCAGGGGCTGACGTGGTGGCTCTCCCTCTCACACTGCTCTAGTAAAAGTCACAAATGACTTTCTTGTTGCAAATTTCAATGGAAACTTGCCCATTTCCATCTTAAAGGTATTTATTGCATTTGAAACTGTTGACTGCTTTCTCCTCAAAACTCTCATGAACTGCTAGGCTTTCTTTTTTCTTCGCTGCTTCCTCATTTCCTTTGCATGTTTCTCTTACACTCCCTCGACCTAAAGCCTGAAGTGCTAGCGTGGGCGTCTTTTCCCAGTCTGCACGTACTCGTCGTCGCCATGGAGTCAGTTATGACTTCCATGCTGATGGTACCCAGATCTCTCTCTCTCTTTGCCTGACAGGAACTGATAAGAGTCCAGCACTGCAGCCATCGTTCTGCGTGGCCTGTGTCTACCTGCATGCCTCTCAGCTCCTTCATCGCAGCGTGTTCAAGAAGAAGATGGCCATCTTCCTGTACTCAGCTTGGAATGGTACCACCGATCCCTCCTACCGCCATCTTCCTTTCCACCCTCTCCTTCCCTCCCTACGTTAAAAGTATCAGTCAGGTTTTGACAATTCTAATTCTCATCTCCCTCTAAGCCCACTGCCAGTGCTTTAGTTCAGGCTCTCACCATCTCTCCCCTCGCTGCGGTTGTCTCTCAACTGGTCTCCTTGTATCTAGACCAACACTGTCCAGTAGAACTTTCCGTGAGGCTAGAAATCTAGATCTGCGCCGTTGAATAAGATGGACCCCTGCTGTAGTTAAGGTTTAGCTGTTGAAGAATTTTGAAGAGAGAAAACTTTCGTTGGTAGTAGTGGCAGAAAAAGTGTAGAACTGTGCTGTCCAATGTACGGCTATTTAGCTAAAATGAGATTGAAAATTCAGGTGCTGAGTATCTGCATGTGACTGGTGGCTACGGTATTGGTGCAGATTTGAGCACGTGTCACCCCGGGGGTCCACGACACACGAAACCTCTGCAAGTTTGCATGTGCTTTTTCTTTCCCTTTTTCTGGGAAGAAGAGCCATATCAGCTGCATATATCAAAACAATTTTCAAATCAAGCAATAACGTCCGTTCTCATTAACACTGTTATTCTAGTTCCCAAATCCATCCCGACGTGCCTCCTGGTCTCCCCCACAGCCCTGCATACACAGTGTACCCCATTCTTGTCGTTTGTAACCAGCTCAGTTTCCTGAACAGGCTGCAGACTCCTTCCTGTGTTTTCACACATGGTTTTTCTTCTGCCTGGAACCCTCTGCTCACCCCACCTGCACCCCTCCTGCTTCCTCCTGTCTTCAGTTCCACCTCCTCCTCTGTCTGGGTTATTCCCAGTCGTTTCTCAGGATTCGCTGCAGCTGTCAGGCCTGTCTAGTAGATGCCATGAGAGTGAATTAATAAGTTTGTGGAATATGGCTACCTAGCTCAGAATTCCCCAACTACAGTCTTCTTTCAGTTTCCTTCCCAGAGCTTAGCTGCCCGTGGTCCCAGGAGTTAGCTGGAAGTGCCACCTAGTGGCTGGTGCAGAAGATAGCAGTCACTTCCAAATGGAGCGTTCCAGTAAGTGGCACAAAACGCCCGTCCCCTTTCCACACACAGTGAGACTCTACTATGGCTCTTGGCTGTACCATGTAATTTCTTATTTCCTGCCTCACGTAAAACTCCCACCAGGTCTGTGACAACTTCCATGTCACAGATGCAGAGTCTGAAGTTCAAAGAGCCTTCCTTAAAAGCCCACTCTGCAGTGGGAGAAATGGAAGAAAATGAAGAGGGAAAGTAGGTCGTGACCAGTCCTTTCTTGCTCCCTCAGGGTGGAAAACCCCTCTTAGAAAGCTGGTGGGAAGGAGTTTATTCACAAGGTGGCTAAAGGTGGCCCCCGACAGTGATGCGGTGAGGACAGTAGGCAAGGTAGTCTTGCTGAGAGGCTCTGGGGAGGCAGGAGGTCCCTGCCACTGTGGAGTCGGCTAATTATTGGGGAGGAAGAGTGGGGAGAAGTCCCAGTTAGTGAAAGAATCAGGCCGTATTTCTCACGGTGGGTTTACACTGCGACAGCTGTAGGTGGTGAGGTCAGTGTCGTGATGTGCGTGGCATTCTGTAACGGGAAGCTGGTGCAGGAATCCCCATAACGGACAGAAAGCGAGGATGATGTGCTTGTGAGGAACTTAGGAAAGGAACGTGAGAAAACTGCTGGAGAATTCCCAAGAAAGTGTGTCGTATCTCAGGGGGCCACTGGAAGCAGCACCATGTGGTAGACAAAATTCAGCAGACCTATATTCCATTCTTGTCCGTGTCTCTAACACTTGACTCCAGCAAGTGACTCAGAACCACTGAACCTTATGCCGAACATACAGATACTGTTTTTCTGGGGTTTGGGTAACAGCTTTATTGATGTACAAGTCTCATAACATGTCATCCAGCCATGTACATTGTACAACTCAATGGGCTTAGTATAGTCACAGAATCGTGCAGTCATTGCCAGTCGATTTCAGAACACAGTGCTTGTTTTATCAGCAGAATTCTTTCATTTACACTGACCATAGTGAGATTTAGGGCAAATTAAAAAGAAAAACAATGCCATTTCAGGAAACGATGCATACCTCTGTTGTCTTCCATGTTATTTGTATATTGCCATAGAGTTTTTTTTTTTTTTTTGGCTGCATTGGGTCTTTATTGCTGCGCACTGGCCTTCTCTAGTTGCAGCGAGCGGGGGCTACTCTTCGTTGCGGTGCGTAGGCTTCTCATTGCGGTGGCTTCTCTTGTGGAGCACGGGCTCTAGGCATGCAGGCTTCAGTAGTTGCAGCACGTGGGCTCAGTAGTTGTGGCACGCAGGCCCTAGAGTGGGTGGGCTTCAGTAGTTGTGGCGCACGGGTTTAGTTGCCCCGCGGCATGTGGGATCTTCCCGGACCAGGGCTCGAACCCGTGTCCCCTGCATTGGCCGGCGGATTCTTAACCACTGTGCCACCAGGGAAGTCCTTGCCATAGTTTTTAAAACGTGACTTGTACTACAGTATATACATTGAATTAATGCAACAGGAAACACATCCAACCTCTTGTTTTAATTGTCTTTTGAAGGGGAAGAATCACTATCTAAAGGTTCTATTAAACTACTTTAAGGTTCTATTAAGAATCAGTTAAGGTTATATTCAGTTCTTAGGTTTCTTAAGGGTAACTACTGAAATATTTATGTTACACTTCTGAAAGAGTTATTGTACTAATCAATCTTGTTGAAAGTTCTGGAAAATCAGGAACTATTAATGTGTAAAATGCTCATGCCCTCAGTAGTGCTATTTAAATAGGTCTCCTGTGGCAGGAAAATAAACTGAAATGTGCCTCAAAACGTAGCCCTCAACTCAGTAGGACATAATCAGCTATTTGCACATCTTTCAACCCCACCTCTACCTCCAGGGGCACATACTTTCCTGGGAAATTATTCTATTTTGGCTATTATGTGTCTCTCTAAAATTCTAAGTTTAAAATTTAGAATATTTTACATTTTCTCTTCCTTAGAATCACACTCTAGTGACCAAAGGGGATAAAAACCCCACAAAACTACAAATTGTTTTATAGGAAATGTCAATATATTATTATTAATGTAAGCATGTGATGCCAAAGAAATGAAGGTAATTTTACAACCTCCGAATTTCGGCAAATACATGGTTTCCATTTTATTACAGTTTTATACCACATTAGTTCAAATGCATTTCTCTACAGCTGCCCCAACAGAGCGCCTCTGGAATTATTTCAGTCATCCTTAACATGTGACCAGACTCTGAATGTAAAATAAACGTGTAAGATTTCAAATTACTAACTTTTAATTATGAATGGGATAAGAAATAAAGTCATCAGGTGACGGCTGGGGCTATTAATTTCCAACAAGGCACTTTGCTGAAATGTTTCTCCTGATACCCCAGGTATAAATGAGAACCTTCAAAACACAAGGGCAGAACCAAAGTACAATCAAGAAGCCTCTGCAGCTTAGGCCTCCCCTAGTCCTAAACCCCTGACAGAAGCCAGGCAAAGCATCTTTCGTGCAAATTCAGTGGGTGTCCAGTATTTCCAGGTAGTTGGGCTTTCAGAGGCAGACACTCAAGCATATCACGAGGATACACCATCTTGGCTCTGGTTGTATTAATTATGCCTGAAGAGTTTAATACCCATCCAAGTCCAAAGGTGGAAGAACACATAGACGGGTATGGTAATCGGCAAGAGCAGACTGTAGAAGCACAGGCTGGCTGTGCTAGTGCAGCCCTGTGGGAAGTTGTCTTCCACAGAGGCCGAGTACAACAGCCCTGCTAACGAGACCAGTGGAATAAGGACAGTCAACGTAGGAAGAGACAGAAACATTCTTCTCCTCCACTTATTACCCGCCACTCTGACTTCTTAAAAGGTGGGTGGTATTTAGAAAAGTTAGTTGTGTGTGTTGTCGTTTTTAAGTATGATCTACTGCTGCTCCATTTCTTCTTGCTTCTTATTTTGACGTGTCATCCTAGCTGCCTGTGGTATCATATTAGGAATCCCATCAATAATTGGATAGGCTATTCCTAACTCTTCGTTAATCAATTCATTTGTCGATGCTTCATATCTGAGGGGGAGAAAGAAAAACAAAATGAATCGTGGAGAACAAAATGCTTGGAAGAGCTTGATGTTCAATAAACAGTAACGTTTATCCAGTTCTTAACATAAGAGTTAATCCCAGAAAAGCAGAATTAGACTGCTTTTCATTCTAAAAGCAGTAATAGATCATCGAACCATTTCTCTTAGAAAATGAATCTCTTAATTGTTCCCATTTTAGTCAGTTTCTCTCATTTTCACTTTAGTCCCAAGCCATGCCTCAGTTTTTAAAAATACCAGTCAGAAAAGATTTGCCCTTTCCATCCAAATCTTCCTTCATTACTTTTTTCAACCCCCAAACAATCCCCCTTCATTTACTACTGGAACAGACCCTACAGGAAATTTCAACTTCTTCATTTTATAGTACATGCTTAATAGAGCAGCCTTATTGATCCATTAAAAGGAAACCACTGAAAACTCGAAACACACAGAAGCGTGAGAGAGATGAGAGTGCAGAAATGAGGAAACTCCGGAACGCAGCGTTATCTGCAAGTGAGCTGTTTACGCAATTAGCTAAGAGGGAGATCAAATGGTAATTTCAAGGTTTAAGGAAACTGAGTGAGTCATATGTTCGTTATGAGAAAAACCCTGAAAGAGAAATTTTAAAAGATGAAAATAAAGATTACTAGCAATCTGCCACCCCAAGACTACGGCTGATGCCATTTCGGTGTTTCCTGGTGTCAGGGTTCCGAGTCAGCAGCCTGGCACGGTAGAGTGTTCACCCTAACGACTCTACGTTAAAGGTTAAGAAGGCCTTTACAAAAGCCATCTACTCAAGGACTGAAAGCCAAAAAAAGGCGGCACCCCTCGCTTACACGCTTAAGGCCGTACACGGCGTTTTCACAAGACTCTGGAGGCCACTGCATTTTTCATCGCCTTGGCTTAAAATTCGGAACGCCGTGGACTAGTCTTGAGTCCTACGAGCTCATAAACCCGGCTCTCCGTGAGAAACCCTTCGCGTCCTTTTAAGAAAATGCGCCATTGCTCAAGCCCCGCCCGCGGGCCTTCCGAACGATTCGACCCGCCCTGGGGTGCCTGGAAATCTGCATTTTTAAAAAGGTTCCCTGGCGATTCTAAGGCGCGGCCAGGGCAGAACCGACACGCGCTCTGGCCCGCGCCGGCGAGTCGGCGGTTCGGTGTGGGAGGCCTGGGGCTCGGCGCGCCGCCGGCCTCCCGCCTCCCCTCCCCACGCCGCGGGAGACCCCGGGGCCAAGGAATGGCAGCCAAGAACATGCCCGGAGTGACCTGCCAGGTCTGCTCGGCGGCGGTCCACCCGCCCCCCCCTCCCCGCGACGGGAGGCCGCGACGGAAAACCCGCCGCGGGCGAACCTCACCGGAGCGGCTTCTTGGAGAGCGGGCACACCAGGAACTCCAGCAGCGCTGGGTCGAAGGCGCGGGGCGGTTTCCGCGTCCGCTCGCTCTGGTCTGGGGACGGCCGCGACACCGACGCGTGCACACACCTCTGGGCGACCGCGGGCGGCTGTGCGCGTGTCCCCCGCAGCGCTGAGGCGAGCCGGCCGCAAACTGCGCGCGGCATGGCCTGGCAGCCCGCGACCGGGCCACTGCGCGCCCGTGACCACCCGCGCCGCTGCAGGCGCTGCCCGGGAGTCCAGCCCCAGCGGCCAGGCCCCGCCTCCCCGGTGCTCCGGAAACGCTGCCCCCGACAGGTGGAGGCCAGCGCTTTGGTTCCGAGGACCCTCCGGACCCGACTGCTTTTGCTGCGACACCGCTCGGTAGTTGAGAGCGCGGCGTGCAGCTTCTGCGCGTTTGCGTTGCAAACGAAACCGGTGCTTAAGGCGGGGAGGGGGGCAGGGTGTCTTGAGTTTTCACCAGAGCCTATCGCAGGGTTGCCAGGAAGCCAGTGGCCTACTTCAGAGTCACAGTGTTACACTTGGACCTACGTGGTTATCACCAAAATGAGGTTTCAAACACACTGTCCTGTTGGGTATGTTAAAAACATTACTTCGTTTTATGTAAATCTTTACTATACCACAGTTCCTGTAGCATCTTTTGGACTTTTTCTTTTTTTTCTTCTCCTTTCATTTAAAAACATTTAAGGACCTGAAAAGAATGACTAGTCCTCTTTACCTCTAAGATGTGCAGATTCTTACCCTGTGGGACTCATCGTGAACTCTATGGCGTAATAATAATAGCACACCTAATTTGCTTTTATAAATGAGCTTGGAAACAGCAAGGACTCTCAATAACTGCGTCTATTAGTTAAACGAGTGATCCATTCAATGGGTTTTTCGCCCCCCGTTTGCCTCTGACTCTCCAAGAAAATAATGCACGTTTTATCTCTTTATTATAGTGCAGTAAATAAGTGCTAGGGCTCTGGGGTGCGTAGTTTACTAGTTCCACAACTCCAGCAAATGACCTAACTACTCAGTTTCCTTATCTGTGTAATAAGATTAATAATTGTACCTACCGCATGAAATTCCCTCCTGGGGATTAAAATGTGCTAATGCATGCAAAGAGCATTTAGAAAAGTGCCTGGGACAAATTAATGCTCAGTTAATGTTATCTACTTTTATTTTCTCTGTTCTTCCTAGTTCAGTGTACTAGGAGATTCTTTGTTAGTCATCATTCTTTTCCCTTTGTTTCGCTAAATATTGAAACTTTTCTCGCGTCGTTGGTCTTGATCATTTCACACTTTGTGTTCCTCGGAGATAGGGTTGGGAGTGAGGAATATAGAGGTACAAATACAAGATTATATATTCAAATTTCTCTTGCACTCAGCAGTGTAAAAGTAGAGAAACTTTTATTTTGTTTGTTCACTCTATTGAAAAAAAAATCCACTACGTTATTTGATGCTTTTTGTTTACTAATGCTGAAAAGATTTCGGCATAGGCAGTTGTCAGGAATGTAGCCTCAAAAGGGCCTGTTGTAAAGTTCCTACGTTACTTTCACATTATTTCCTACTAGGGCAGTAGTAGGAATTAATTTTTCAGGTGTAGTTAGTTGATACCTAGGGAAGGAGTGAACTGTAGGAAAGGTAAGTTTCAGCGAGGTATGGGGACACAGAGCTGAACTTCTGCTGGCACTGAGTGGGCCCAGGCCAGGCGGTGCAGGCCAGAACCTTGGACCCCTGTGGGTAGGGCCAGACACCCATGCTTAAGACAAGCTTCATTAGCTTCATCTCACCTCACCTGGCTGATAGATGAGTATCAACTGGGTTTTCTAACAAGTTATAAATAAATTAGTTTCAGTTTGCATCCACATAGAAGGTTTGAAGCAGATCAGTTTAATTTATATTAGTATTGGGGAAAAATGGAGACTAACAGCAAAATACGGAAAATATCTTCAAATTTATAACACCCCAATCAACATCCAAGTTTTAAGGAACATGTGAGTGTGTGAAGTATTAGTCCAAACCATATAAGCATGAAGTTGCAAAATGTCCCTACACAGCCCTCGCTAATTTAGAAATCTAACTAATTTCTGCATGTAGTATACGAAGCTGAATGTAGGTGACAGGGTAGAATTGTAAAACCGTTAGTCCTTTCTTGACTGTTGGCAGGGCTGTGATCTTTCCCATCACAGAGCTCTGGGCTCATACCGTATTAGCTCTGTGACCTTGGGAAACTCTCTGCCTCAATCTTCTCATCGGTAAAATGGTATAATAATAGTACCTACCTTGTTAGAGTTGTTGAAGGGATTAAATCAAATAATACAAGTAAAGCCGTTAGCCTAGGGGCTGGCACAGAGTACACATTTAAAGAATGTTATCAGAGCAGCAAAATTCCTTATTGTGGTGAAGCTGTAGAAAATTCTGATGAAAAAGGAAAGCACAATGTACCACTGGAAACCTTAATTTTAAGTGACATGGAATTTTTAGAGTTTCCAGTGTGGATAATATTGAAACACAACTCTTGGGTTATTATTACACATTAAGTGAGTTAGAAATCTCCAGGTAGAGGGGAGGCTAGAATATATATTTTAATAAAGTCCCATGAATACCAAATTTGGGGCATTGGAATTTGGGAATCTCTGATTCAGAGAGAGAAATTAAAATCACTTTTCCACTAGATGACGTCATCAAATATTTGAACTAACATTTATTCCTGCTTGTACTTTTCTTTCTGTGATTACAAAGATTTGCTTTTATTTTGCCAGTTCTTTCCTTAATTTGATGACATCTATTTTAGGAACAAAAATCACAAAAATTTTATTAATAAAGTTGTGATGAGTTCCTTAAAATCAAGGGTCCAAAGGATAAATGCACAAAAAGTATGAAAAAAATCACAAAAGAGAAAATACAGTTGATCAATAAACACATAAAAATATTCATCCTCCATAGTAAAGTAATGCAAATGTCAAACATCAAAGAAGTTTCCATTTCTCGCCTATAAAAATTGTAAATATTTTAGAAGTGTAATTCTTAATATTTGCCATTCAGTTATTAATTTATTGAATGCCCACTATGTGGCAGGAACTGTCTAGATTAGTCAGAGTTCTCCAGCGAAACAATTAATTGTATGTGTATATGTATATATATCTATATATAGGGTTTATTATGAGGAATTGGCTCACGTGATTATGGAAGCTGAGAAGTCCTAAGATCTACTGTCTGAAGGCTGGAGATCCAGGAAAGCCAGTGGTGAAGTCCAATCTGAATCCCCAAAGGCCTGAGGACCAGAGTGCATGGTGTAAATCCCTGTCCAAGGGCAGGAGAAGACAGATGTCCCAGCTCAAGCAGTCAGGTAGGAGGCAAAAGGCACGAATTTCTCCTTCCTCCACTTCTTTGTTCTATTCAGACTTTCAGTGGATTGGATGATGCCTGTCCACATTGCGGTGAGTTGTTTTACTGAGTCCACTGATTCAAATGCTAATCTCATCTGTCTCTCACAGACATACCCAGAAATAATGTTTAATCTGGGCACCCCTTGGCCCAGTCTAGTTGACACAGAAAGTTAACATCACAGTATCCTAGCGGCTGGAGCTATCCTCTGGACACACCATTATACAGTGTTAACAATAAAAACTCATCACAACAATACCAAAATTGTTATCACATATAATAAGTGAAAAAAAGCAGGACACAAATTTTATGCATGAGTACAATTATTTTTAAAACCAAAACTTAGGAAAAAAAAAAAGAATGAAAACCAAGTATTGCACAATTTCTCCATCACTTACGGCTGGGTAACAAAGTGAGTCACCATGTGAGAGGTTCTGATTCCAGAGGATCTGAAATGTTATCTTTTTTTTAAAAAATAAATTTATTTATTTATTTATTTTTGGCTGCATTGGGTCTTCGTTGCTGCGTGAGGGCTTTCTCTAGTTGTGGCGAGCGGGGACTACTCTTCGTTGCAGTGCGTGGGCTTCTCACCGTGGTGGCCTCTCTTCTTGCGGAGCATGCGCTCTCGGCATGCGGGCTTTAGTAGTTGCAGCACGCGGGCTCAGTAGTTGTGTTGCACAGGCTTAGTTGCTCCTCGGCATGTGGGATCTTCCCGGACCAGGGCTTGAACCCATGTCCCCTATGTTGGCAGGCAGATTCTTAACCACTGCACCACCAGGGAAGTCCCTGAAATGTTATCTTTGATACACATAATAAAAGTAAAGAAATGGACATGCAGTTTTTAATAATGGATACTTTGTTTCTTTCCATGTCCACTAAATAGATGTGTCCATTTAAAAAGTATTAGTTTGAAAAAAAAAAAAAAAGTATTAGTTTGAAGGGATGCTGTTTTGTCATACTGCCCCAGGCATCAATGTCACTGGCTAGCCCTGCTGTACAGTGTGAGCTGTGGAGCTCTCTTTCCTTCTCATCAACCCTGCTTGGTCTAGGGCACCAGCACATCTCCCCTGTGGTATCCCAGTAGCCTCCAGCCTGACCTTCCTGCCTCCAGACTCATCCCTTCCATTCATTCCCCCCTATTGTTTTCCAGTGTGATTTTTCTGAAAATCAAATCTGCTCAGACTGTTCCTTGGCCTAAAGTCAATATAGCAGTCATCCCCTTAGGCTCGGGAGATCCGTTCCAAGAACGCAGTGGAGGCCTGAGCCACTGCATAGTACCGAATCCTATATACACTATGCTTTTTCCTATACATCATGCCTATGATAAAGTTTAATGTACAAATTAAGGCACAGTAAGAGATTAATAATAATAATAAAATAGAATAATTTTTGCAATGTACTGTAATAAAAGTTATCTAAATGTGGCCTCTCAAAAAAAGAAACCAGGTATTGGTTGTCTTTAGGTGGTTGGAATATTACTGACTTGTTCTTTAATTGTTTCTCTCTTTTAAATGTTTTCTTTAATAAAATAGTTTTAAAATATAAATATTACTGGTTAATATTTGAGGTTAATCACCGATAGATGTGTATTTTATTTCAAAACTATTGATTCAGTATATTTATTGAGCACTTCCTATGTTCTCAATAGGAGGTAAAAAGAAAGGTATAAAAGTGTAAAAGATATGATCCTGATTTTCAAGAAGTTAATAATCTTTCTTTTTTTTTTTGCGGTACGTGGGCCTCTCACTGTTGTGGCCTCTCCCGTTGCGGAGCACAGGCTCCGGACGCGCAGGCTCAGCAGCCATGGCTCACGGGCCCCGCCGCTCCGCAGCATGTGGGATCTTCCCGGACCGGGGCACGAACCCAAGTCCCCTGCATCGGCAGGCGGACTCTCAATCACTGCGCCACCAGGGAAGCCCCAAAGTTCATAATCTTAAATGGAGTAAACAGCCTAGGATAACGTTAACTAAAAATCCTGGTTTATATATGATGCATTTTTTGTGTATTTATTCAACATTTGTTGAATTTATATTGTACATCGGGTACACAAAGGAGGGAGTGATACCTGTGCCTGATGGAAGGGTTGGGGGAGTATCAGTAAGTATGGGTCATGTAGCACTGTCAAATTATTTACTTAGGTCTCAGGAGACACTCGTTTAATCCCCTTTTATAAGCTCTTTTAATCCATGAAAACAAATTTAAATTTTGCAATGAGGATATAGAAGGTTGCTGGCAGAGATGATGAGCCATCTTTCAAATCTGATTACAAAAATGGCCAGGTTTGGAAAATTCCCTGGTGGTCCATTGGTTAGGACTCTGTGCTTCCAGTGCAGGGGGCACGGGTTCGATCCCTGGTCAGGGAACTAGGATCCTGCAAGCCATGCAGTGCGGCCGAAAAAAAAAAAGGCCAGGTTTGATCTTCAGCTTAAAAATTCAGCATAATTAGGATGTGAACATACGGAATGAGGAATAGTATTTCTTTTTTTTAAATTAATTTTTATTGGAGTATAGTTGCTTTACAATGTTGTGTTAGTTTCTGCCGTACAGCAAAGTGAATCAGCTATACATATACAAATATCCCATCTTTTTTGGATTTCCTTCCCATTTAGTTCACCACAGAGCACTGAGTAGAGTTCCCTGTGCTATACAGTATGTTATCATTAGTTATCTATTTTATACATGGTATCAATAGTGTATATATGTCACTCCCAATCTCCCAATTCATCCCACCCCCCCCTTCCCCCTCGGTATCCATATGTTTGTTCTCCGTGTCTGTGTCTCTATTTCTGCTTTGCAAATAAGACCATCTATACCATTTTTCTAGATTCCACATATATGTGTTAATATACGATATTTGTTTTTCTCTTTCTGACTTCACTCTGTATGACAGTCTCTAGGTCCATCCAAGTTTCTACAAATGATCCAATTTCATTCCTTTTTATGGCTGAGTAATATTCCATTGTATATATGTACTACATCTTTATCCAAGGAACAGTATTTCTTGAAGAGACTCATCACCACTGTTTTGTTCTTTAAAATGTTCTATTTATACATATTTCAAAAATAAGAAATCATTAAAACTATGTGTATCAGAAAGGAAGTGTCCAGATAAGCAACTCCCCATAATATTAACTTGTCTATTTAGAATAAAGGAAATCAAGGAGAAATGGCAGGAAGTTCTTTCCAACTTGGCTTTAAATAGGAATGGTAGTAGTACCCATCTGTGCTGGCTACTTTGGCCCTCTCAACCGCCATTTCACCCGCCTATATGTGTGGAGAAGTTGGAAAGCTGAAAGTACATTTTCCAGACTCTCTTGCAGCTAGGGTTGTAGATATGCAGTAAGTTCTGCACACACATGAGATTTGAAAGGGAGACAGAAACAAGCTTCCTGCAGCAGGGAGAGCTGAGAAGCAGGCTCTGACAGACACAAGATTTGCATGGGTTGGATCTGTGTTGCCCTCTGGACACATCTTCTCGAATATGAGGCAGCTGTGGCAGCAGCAGCAGTGGTAGCAGCAGTAGCTTCCTGCCCAGTGGATCACAGCTATGAGGGTATGACCTTCACACCAAAACTCCAGAGCAAGGCCCCTATTTCTGCTGTTCCAACTCTTCCAATGAATTTATAAGCATGTACTTCCCTATATGAAATTCCTTTATACTGGAAATACCTAAAATAATTTATTTTTCCTATCCTGAACCCTGAGTGATAAATTATCCTAGAGCATTGATGAGAATAAAATATAAAAATATATGTAAATCACTTAGAATAGTACCTGACAGATTGTACTCAATACGTGCTAGTTATTTAAATTTTTATTAGGGAGATGAGTTCAGGCTGAAAAGAACAATCTAGGCCCAAGGTTGAAAACTATGGTTCAAGGCCAAATCGAGCCCACCACCTGTTTTCATAAATAAAGTTTTATTGGAACACAGCCGCTATCATTTGTTTACATGCTGTCTGTGGCTGCTGTTATTCTCCAAGGTCACAGTTGCAACAGAAACTGAATAGACCACAAAGCCTACACTATTTACTATCTGACCCTTTACAGAAAAGATTTGCTTACCTCTGACCTGAGCTATCAAAAAGAATGAGTAGTACAAGGACTGGAGGGCATTCATGAAAACAGTCATCCCCTTGACACAGAGTTGTCATTTTTGGGGAAAATAGTTTGGGAAGTTTTCTTTCTGCAAGGGTTCAAAGGAGAGCATTGAGGCGCGGGGGAAGATACTTATTATATGTGCGAAACTCTGACTTTATCAGTAAAATTGGAGGGATAAAAGGAGGCAAAAGCGATGCCACCTGAGGCCTCAGCAAGTAACTAGGTAGCGTTCACAGTACGACCCCTGCGATTTCCCAAGGGTTTCCTCTGGATCGTGCAGCCCAGCTTGGAAAGTGACCACGTGAGAAGCAGCATAATAAAAGTCTATGTGACCTCTTTCATACCCAGCCGGTTGTGAGTTCTTACAGTTTGTTTCTTCATAAATACTCTGGCATTCACCCACTTTGATCTTCATAGTCACCGTTCTAATATAGGCCTCAGTAAATTTAAAACTGTGGTTAACTGAATATAGTCCTAAATTCCTTGTTTTTAAATTTTTTCTCATTTAAAATTCCAATTTGGAAAGTTTCTCCTTTTCTTTCTCATTGGCGACTTTGCCAAAAATTTCACAAAAAGAAAAATGATTTATGCTTGATTTATATTTATTATTTTTCGAAAGGCTCATTAACACATCATAGCCACCCAAAGTCCATAGCTTACCTTAGGGTTCACTCTTGGTGGTGTACAGTCTATGGATTTGGACAAAGGTATAATGGCATGTAACCACCATTATGGTATCATATGGAGTATTTTTACTGCCCTAAAGTTCCTCTATGCTCCACCTACTTTTATGTTTGATTTTAAAGTTCTATGTGTTTTCAGTTTTAACTAAGTTTCTTAGCTTTTATCTCTTTTCTTTTTTTACTCCTCTTCTCTCTCTTTCTACATCCTCCCGCCTCCCTCCCCCTCCCCACACTTCTTTCTTCCTCACTTCCTTCCTGCTGCTGGATAAATGTGATCCGTATAATCTGACAGTGCTTTTCAAACTTGAATGTGCGTATGAGTCACATGGGAATGGGAATCTTGTTAAAATGCAAATTCTAATTCAGTATGACTGAGATCATACTGAACAGGCAGCTTGTAATCCATTTCTTAAAAGCTTCCAGGTGATGCTGCTGAGTTTCAGACCACACTTTGAGTAGCAAGACTCTAGAGCAGTGATTCTCAAACAGATGATTTTGGCCTCCAGGGGACACTTGGCAATGTTGTGGAGACATCTTTGACTGTTACAGCTGGGGTTGTGCTACTGGGTGGAGGCCAGGGATGCTGCTAAACATCTTGCTGTGCACAGGACAGCCCTCAGAACAAAGAACGATCTTGCCCCAGAGGTCAACAGTGCCAAGGCTGAGAACCCTGCTCTAGAACGATCTTAAAATTTGTAAGTACCCGATGTGTATCTTCTATGACTCTAACAGGTGTTTTTGAATTTTGGGGTCGGGGAGTTGGTGGGATAAAGCTTTCCAGGTTGCTCCCAGTGAGGCCTGGTAGGTTCCCTCTTCTTAGCCAGATCCTGTGACTGAAAGGATTTCTTACATAATATCAGGAAGAATTTTTTCTTTCAAAAGTCTACTAGCCCGGGCTTCCCTGGTGGCGCAGTGGTTGAGAGTCCGCCTGCCGATGCGGGGGACACGGGTTCGTGCCCTGGTCCGGGAAGATCCCACATGCCGCGGAGCGGCTGGGCCCGTGAGCCATGGCCGCTGAGCCTGCGCGTCCGGAGCCTGTGCTCTGCAACGGGAGAGGCCACAACAGTGAGAGGCCCGCGTACCGCAAAAAAAAAAAAAAAAAAAAATGTAGTCACAAAACTTAACAAGTAAAAGCCTTTGCTTAAAATATAATTTCCAAATTCCTGAATGCGACCGCTTTAGGGGAATTTTCGGCTTTAATCCTCCTGGTGGTCTCTGAATTTTTATGTATATAATCTATATAGTCATTACATAATTACTATATGTATATTAAATTAATAGATTAATTTTTAGAGCAATTTCAGGTTCACAGCCAACCTAAGTGGTAAGGACAGAGTTCCTGTATATCCCCTCCTCCACAAACACACTCAAACTCCTCCGCCATCAATATCCCCCCCCAGAGTAGTACAATTGTTGGAATCAGTGAACCTACACTGACACATAATTTTCACCCCAAATCCACAGTTTGTATTAGGATTCACTGTTTGTGTGGTACATTTGATAGGTTTGGACAAATGTATAATGAGAAGTGTCTACCATTATATATAGTATCATACAAAGTATTTTCACTGCCCTGAAGATCACCTGTGTTTCACTTGCTTATCCCTGCCCCAAACCCCTGGCAACCACTGATTTTTATTTTAACGTCTCCACAGTTTGTCTTTTCCTGAATGTCACATAGCTGGAATCATACTGTATGTAGCCTTTTCAGATCGGCTTCTTTCACTTGGCAATATGCACTTAAGGTTCCGTTTTCATGAGCTGATAACTCATTTCTTTTTCCTGTTGAGTCATACTTCATTGTCTGGATGTACCACGGTTTGTTTATTCAGTCACCTATTGAAGATCATCTTGGTTGCTTCCAAGTTTTGGCAGTTATGAATAAAGCTGCTATAAACATTCTTGTGCAAGTTTTCTATGTGGACATAAGTTTTTAACTCATTTGGGTAAATACCAAGGAATGTGATTGCTGGATCATATGGTAAGAGTATATTTAGTTTTGTAAGAAACAGCCACACTGTCTTCCAAAGTGGCTGCACCACTTTGCGTTCCCACCAACAATGAATGAGTGTTCCCATTTTTTTACATCCTTGTCAACATCTGGTGGTGTTGATGGTTTTGATTTTTGCCATTTTTATAGGTGTATAGTGGTATCTCATTATTTTAATTTGCAACTCCCTAGTGATGAATGAAATTGAGCATCTTTTCATATGCCTTTTTGCCATCTGTATATCACCTTCGGTGAGGTATCGATTCAGATCTTTTGCTCAGTTTTTAAATTGGGTTGTTCATTTTCTTGTTGAGCTCTAAGAGTCCTTTTAACATTTTATAATAGATAACAGTCCTCTATCAGATATGTCTTTTGTAAATAGTTCCTCCCAGTCTGTGGCTCATCTTCTCATTCTTTTCATATGTATTTTTTTATATGGGAGTAAATAAAAGTTCAAAATCCTGAGACAGATATAAATTAGAAATATTTTTTCTTTGAAGACCTTTAATTTTTATTCAAAATAATCTTCAGTATCCAACATCTATTTCCTGTACTCGTTCCCTAATTTTCTTTTTGCAGAGTTTCTCTCCTTCATTGTTAAACTCTATCAAAGATGTGAGCAGAGATTTTTGCCCACTTGTCACCCTGATTTATGAGAAGCAAACAGAAAAGAGGTGCACCCAAGGTCAAGTGCTGTCAAGATAATTGATGCAGTGATGACCTTCAGTTACAACTTAAACTTTCTCATTTGGCATATTGAAAGTGAATCCCCACCAATCTCTTACAGAGATTGATATTGCAAAGCAGAAGAAATGCAAATTTTTCTCATGTCATAGTGTAAGATATAAAGATAGCAGAACATCCCCTTCTCAGTTCCACTCCCTTGTTATAATTGACACAAAGCATCTTACGGGAATGGAATGACCTACTTCAATGTACCTCGCTTTGTATGTGATACTTCAACAAGTTAGATATTCACAGATGCAGACAAATGCCAAGAACTCACAACCCCACTTCCATAGGACTGTGCAGTTTCCTGGCACAATGGCTTATGCTGCCCTCAAGGAACTGGCCCCTGCCTCTCTCTAGCATCTTTTCTCACTGTGGCCACGCCCCATCTTGGATTCAGCTGTTCTGAATTATTTGCTGTCTCACTAATACTCTAGGCTGTATTATAGCTTCATGTCCTTTGCTCATGTCCCAAATACTCTTCCCTCTATTTGTCCATCTAAACCACTATCCATCTTTTAAGACCCAATTTTAATACAACCTCTCTTGCGAAGATTGTTCTAACCCTCTTCTTTTCTTGGCTCCCTGGGAATTGGCCAATCCCAGTGTACCATGGTGGATTACACACACACACACACACACACACACACACACAGAGACACACACACGCCACTTATACTACTTCACTGCAATCATTCACTTATACGTCTGTCTCCCCTGCTGATCCGTAAGATCCTTTAGGTCACATGCCGTGTATATTTTTTTCTTTATCCCTGCATCTAGCACAGTCACTGGCATATAGCAGGTTTTAAATCAATGTTCGTAAAATGAATGTAACATGTCCAGTACCAAATGTTTTGTTGTTCCTCTTAACTTGCCAGCAGAAAAAATTATTGTGCAGTCATAAAACATGCCAGGAAGATTGCTACCAGCAAAAAGCACAGCATAATTTTTTCTTTTTCAATTTACAGAAATTCTAAACACATAACATAAAAGACTCTTTGCCAGTTTTTTATAATTTTGAGCAACATAAGTTAGGGTGGTCGTACTAGAAGGAGTACTGTATGATACCTGTCTTCTAAATTCTTTTTTGTTTGAGGTTATATGTATATTTTAAACTTACATAAAAGTTACAAAAACAGAACAAAGAATTCTTAATACTCTCATCTAGATTTCCTAATTTAATATGTTTCAATAGCTACATTTAAAAAAACTGAGAGTAACTTACAGACCTAAGGCTTAAACACTTCAAAACAAAAACAAAACAAAAGACATTATCTTATATCACCACGGTGTAATTATCAAAACCAGGAAATTAGTATTGATATAATATTATTGTATAATGTATGGATTTCATACCATTTTTGCCAGTTGTTCCATTATAGCAAAAGAAAAAACATTTCTGTTCCAGGATCCAGTCGAGGATCAAACATTGCTCTTAGTTGTCGTGTCTCATTTCTCTCTCTTTTAATATGAAGTATTTTCTTGGTTCTTTTTTTTTTTTTGTCTTTCATGATCTTGACATTTTGAATCATTCAGACCAGTTCATTCACAGCAAGTCTATTCCTCGATTTGACTTGTCTAATATTTCCTCATGATTAGATTCAGGTTATACATTTTGCCAGGGATGCCGCAGAGTGTTACGGTGTCCTTCTCAGTGCGCCAACCAAGAAGCATTACCGGTGATGCTAACCCTAAGCATTATTAAGGTGGTGTCTGCAAGTTGTCTCTGCCGTAAATAACTGTTTTTCACTACATAATTATTAAGTATTGTATAAGGATGAGATTATATTTAAGGCTAAATAAAAGAGAATGCAATTTTCCCCAAGTGATCTAATGGGAAATTATTTAGCTCTGTTATTTGACTTCCCTAGAGATTACATGTAAAAACTAGAAGACTATTTAAAGTGGCAATCTTCTGACACTTTTAGTGCTTTAGCAAAATTATTTATGGAAACAAGATGTAGCTCGGATTTCTGCAGGGCTGAATATTAAAGCCTTAAGTAAACGGGAGTTCTGCACTCAGCAGCTCCTCAAGGGGATGAAGCTTGAATAGCAGCAGAACTGTCGTTTCTATATTGCTGTATGCATTTTTCTCACTGTTGGATCACCCTTTAAAAACCTCTGACAGGAAGATAATGTCCTAGGCTATGAGTCATAATTTACAATCAAAAGAACAGATTTATGTTGGTGTCAGAGCGGTAAGTCCTAACTTTCAGTCTCTTTGTTCAACCCACATATTCTTTAAGAGAGAATTCTGCTGAAACTGTACAGGTAATTTGATCCATTTATTCTTTAAATGTTTACTTGTTTTCCAGAGTTATAAATCTAGCACGATAAATAGAATGCTTTCAAACGGTTCATATATATATATATAAATTATATATATATATATATATATATATATATATATATATGACTTCAAGTCTTAATGTTGAATAAAATTGGTGAAAGCAGGCATCCTTGTCTTAATCCTGATCTTAAAGGAAAAGCTTTCAGGTTTTCACCATTAAGTATGATGCTAGCTGTGGACTTGTCATATATGGACTTATTATTGACTTGGCCAAAAAGTTCGTTCGGGTTTTTCATAACGTCTTACAGAAAACCCTGAATGAACTTTTTGGCCAGCCCAATATGTTGAAGTACTACATTTTTTTTATGCCTAATTTGTTGAGAGTTTTTTTTTAATCATGAAAGGATGTTGAATTTTTTTTTTTAAATGAACAACTCAATTTTATTTATTTATTTTTGCTGTGTTGGGTCTTCGTTTCTGTGCGAGGGCTTTCTCTAGTTGTGGCAAGTGGGGGCCACTCTTCATCGCGGTGCGCGGGCCTCTCACTATCGCGGCCTCTCTTGCTGCGGAGCACAGGCTCCAGACGCGCAGGCTCAGTAGTTGTGGCTCACGGGCCTAGTTGCTCTGTGGCAAGTGGGATCCTCCTAGACCAGGGCTCGAACCCATGTCCCCTGCATTAGCAGGCAGATTCTCAACCACTGCGCCACCAGGGAAGCCCCAAGGATGTTGAAGTTTGTCAAATGCTTTTTCTTCATCTCTTGAGATGATCATATGATTTTTATCCTTCATTCTATTAATATATCACATTTATTGATTTGCGTATGTTGAATCATCTTTATATCTAAGGGTGAGTCTCACTTGATCATGGTATATGATCCTTTTAATATGCTGCTGAGGGTTTGCTGGTTTTTTTTTCTTTTTCAAATTTTATAATCTCTAGTCCTGGCATATTCTGGGCTTTCCAGGCCTATTTTTTTAAAATTTATTTTACTTTTATTTATTTTTGGCTGCGTTGGGTCTTTGTTGCTGCCTGCAGGCTTTCTCTAGTTGCGGAGAGCGCGGGCTACTCTTCGTTGCAGTGCACGGGCTTCTCATTGTGGTGGCTTCTCAGTGGCGGACTCCCAACCACTGCGCCACCAGGGAAGCCCAGAACCAAATATTTTAGAAAGGACTTCCTTGCCCTTTGGGGAAATCAATTAGGATAGGCTAGATATGGTACAGTGAAAACAACCCCCAAATCTCAGTGGCCTAAAATAATGAGTTTATTTTGTGTTCATGTTGTTAGGTTAAATTACATGAAATTACCAGTATTTTATCTTTTTTGAACTAGAGATACTTCAAGTTTGTATGGATAAACCTAGTCCATCTCAGTCACAGATCGATTGGGATCTCTCTTTCTTGCTGTCTTTACTGAGGGGTACAGTCTTTGAGAGGTTTCACCAGCTAGGATGTTGCTGGTTACCTTGGCAGAAGGAAAGGAACCTTAAAATTATGTACATTCCACTTACGTTCAAATATTATTTATCAAAAAAGTCATAAGGTTATGTTTAACTTCAATGGGGTGGGAAATACTATCCATATGGAAAAAGGAAAACCTAAAATATTGGTGACTACCAAATCTGGTAATATTTATGTCAATGTCAGTTAGTAATAATGATTCTTTTATATACTTTTCTAGTCCTTTCATGCACTAAAGAACCTGTTTTTAGAAAAGTCACATGGCTTAATTATGCAATTATGATTGTTTTTGGTTTTTTACCTCGTAAAAATTGAAACACCCTGGACATTGCTAATCTCAGATGAATCTGATGTTATTTAAGTAAGCTTTGTCACAGAGTTTTTGAAAGTTTTTGGACCTTGCTATTGTTATAGTAGTAGTCTCCCAGTAATTCTTTAATACTGTGTCATGTTCTTCTGTAATGTGTAATATAATTCCTGTGCTAGGGGTATTTTTTCCAATTTTTTCTGGATCTAGAGCTGGAATTTCACAACAGGTACTGAAGAAACCATGTTTCAATAGTTTATTTACTTTTCTTCTTTCTTATCCCAAACTTGTCATATAATATTTATAATATTTCAGATATTTAATGTTTAATAATGAAAGAGCTGACATCTTTATTAAACTGGTTGGTCTTATTAACCAGAAAAGAGCTTACTGGCCTAGTGAAATACCAGTTCTAATTTTGTATTCTGTGCTAAAATAGTGGTTTAAGAATTGTTTTATAATTGTTTGGTTAGAAAGCATAACAACAATAGTAATCTTAGTGGATGTGATGTCATATTTCCATGTAGTTTTTTTTAACATTTATTTATTTATTTTGGCTGCACCCGGTCTTAGTTGAGGCATAGGAAATCTTAGATGCAGCATGTGGGATCCACCCACTGGACCACCGGGGAAGTTCCCTCCATGTAGTTTTTTTTTTTTTAACATCTTTATTGGAGTATAATTGCTTTACAATGGTGTGTTAGTTTCTGCTGTATCACAAAGTGAATCAGATATACATATATGCCCATATATGCCCATATCCCCTACCTCTTGCGTCTCCCTTCCACGCTTCCTCTCTCACCACTCTAGGTGGTCACAAAGCACTGAGCTGATCTCCCTGTGCTCTGCGGGTGCTTCCCACTAACTATCTATTTTACATTTGCTAGTGTGTATATGTCCATGCCACTCTCTCACTTCGTCCCATCTTACTGTTCCCCTTCCCCGTGTCCTCAAGTCCATTCTCTATGTCTGCATCTTTATTCCTGTCCTGCCCCATGGTTCTTCAGAACCTTTTTATTTTTTTAGACTCCATATATATGTGTTAACATACGGTATTTATTTTTCTCTTTCTGACTTACTTCGCCCTGTATGACAAACTCTAGGTCCATCCACCCCACTACAAATAACTCAATTTCATTTCTTTTTATGGCTGAGTAATATTCCATTGTATATATGTGCCACATCTTCTTTATCCATTCATCTGTTGATGGACACTTAGGTTGCTTCCATATTCTGGCTATTGTAAAAGTGCTGCAGTGAACATTGTGGTACATGACTCTTTTTGAATTATGGTTTTCTCAGGGTATATGCCTAGTAGTGGGATTGCTGGGTCATATAGCAATTCTATTTTTAGTTTCTTAAGGAATCTCCATACTGTTCTCCATAGTGGCTGCATCAATTTACATTCCCACCAACAGTGCAAGAGGGTTCCCTTTTCTCCACACCCTCTCAGCATTTACTGTGGGTAGACTTTTTGTAGATGGCCATTCTGACCGGTGTGAGGTGATAGCTCATTGTAGTTTTGATTTGCATTTCTCTAATGATTAGTCATGTTGATCATCTTTTCATATGCTTGTTGACAATCTGTATATCTTCTTTGGAGAAATGTCTATTTAGGTCTTTTGCCCATTTTTGGATTGGGTTGTTTGTTTTTTTGATATTGAGCTGCATGAGCTGCTTGTATATTTTGGAGATTAATCCTTTGTCAGTTGCTTCATTTGCAAATCTTTTCTCCCATTCTGAGTGTTGTCTTTTCGTCTTGTTTATGGTTTCCTTTGCTGTGCAAAAGCTTTTAAATTTCATTAGGTCCCATTTGTTTGTTTTTATTTCCATTTCTCTAGGAGGTGGGTCAAAAAGGATCTTGCTGTGATTTATGTCATAGTGTATTCTACCTATGTTTTCCTCTAAGAATTTGATAGTGTCTGGCCTTACATGTAGATCTTTAAGTCATTTTGAGTTTACTTTTGTGTATGGTGTTAGGAAGTGTTCTAATTTCATTCTTTTACATGTAGCTGTCCAGTTTTCCCAGCACCATTTTTGAAGAGCCTGTCTTTTCTCCATTGTATATTCTTGCCTCCTTTATCAAAGATAAGGTGACCATATGTGCATGGGTTTATCTCTGGGCTTCCTATCCTGTTCCATTGATCTGTATTTCTGTTTTTGTGCCAGTACCATACTGTCTTGATTGCTGTAGCTTTGTAGTATAGTCTGAAGTCAGGGAGCCTGATTCCTCCAGCTCTGTTTTTCGTTCTCAAGGTTGCTTTGGCTATTCGGGGTCTTTTGTGTTTCCATACAAATTGTGAAATTTTTTGTTCTAGTTCTGTGAAAAATGCCATTGGTAGTTTGATAGGGATTGCATTGAATCTGTAGATTGCTTTGGGTAGTATGGTCATTTTCACAATGTTGATTCTTCCAGTCCAAGAGCATGGAATATCTCTCCATCTGTTTGTATCATCTTTAATTTCTTTCATCAGTGTCTTTGGTTTCCTGCATACAGGTCTTTTGTCTCCCTAGGTAGGTTTATTCCTAGGTATTTTATTCTTTCTGTTGCAATGGTAAATGGGAGTGTTTCCTTAATTTCTCTTTTCAGATTTTTCATCATTAGTGTATAGGAATGCCAGAGATTTCTGTGCATTAATTTTGTATCCTGCTACTTTACCTAATTCATTGATTAGCTCTAGTAGTTTTCTGGTAGCATCTTTAGGATTCTCTCTATATAGTGTCATGTCATCTGCAAACAGTGACAGCTTTACTTCTTCTTTTCCAATTTGGATTCCTTTTATTTCTTTTTCTTCTCTGATTTCTGTGGCTAAAACTTCCAAAACTATGTTGAATAATAGTGGTGAGAATGTGCAACCTTGTCTTTTTCCTGATCTTAGTGGAAATGGTTTTAGTTTTTCACCATTGAGAATGATGTTGGCTGTGGGTTTGTCATATATGACCTTTATTATGTTGAGGTAAGTTCCCTCTATGCCTACTTTCTGGAGGTTTTTTATCATAAATTGGTGTTGAATTTTGTTGAAAGCTTTTTCTGCATCTATTGAGATGGTCATATGGTTTTTATTCTTCAATTTGTTAATATGGTGTATCACATTGATGATTTGCGTGTACTGAAGCAGCCTTGCATTCCTGGGATAGACCCCACTTGATCATGGCGTATGATCCTTTTAATGTGCTGTTGGATTCTGTTTGCTAGTATTTTGTTGAGGATTTTTGCATCTATGTTCATCAGTGATACTTTCCTGTAGTTTTCTTTCTTTGTGACATTTTTGTCTGGTTTTGATATCAGGGTGATGGTGGCCTCGTAGAATGAGTTTGGGAGTGTTCCTCCCTCTGCTATGTTTTGGAAGAGTTTGAGAAGGATAGGTGTTAGCTCTTCTCTAAATGTTTGATAGAATTCGCCTGTGAAGCCACCTGGTCCTGGGCTTTTGTTTGTTGGAAGATTTTTAATCACAGTTTCAATTTCAGTGCTTGTAATTGGTTTATATATATTTTCTATCCCTTCCTGGTTCAGGTCTCAAAAGGTTGTGCTTTTCTAAGAATTTGTCCATTTCTTCCAGGTTGTCCATTTTATTGGCATATAGTTGCTTGTACTAATCCCTCATGAGCCTTTGTATTTCTGCAGTGTCAGTTGTTACTTCTCCTTTTCCATTTCTAATTCTATTGATTTGAGTCTTTTCCCGTTTTTTCTTGATGAGGCTGGCAATGGTTTATCAATTTTGTTTATTTCTCAAAGAACCAGCTTTTAATTTTATTGATATTTGCTATCATATCCTTCATTTCTTTTTCATTTCTGATCTGAATGTTATGATTTCTTTCCTTCTGTTAACTTTGGGGTTTTTTTTTTTTTTGTTCTTCTTGTCTAATTGCTTTAGGTGTCAGGTTAGGTTGTTTATTTGAGATGTTTCTTGTTTCTTGAGGTAGGATTGTATTGCTATAAACTTCCGTCTTAGAACTGTCTTTGCTGCATCCCATAGGTTTTGGGTCGTCGTGTTTTCATTGTCATTTGTTTCTAGGTATTTTTTGATTTCCTCTTTGATTTCTTCAGTGATCTCTTGGTTACTTAGTAGCATATTGTTTACCCTCCATGTGTTTGTCTTTTTTACAGTTTTTTTCCTGTAATTGATATCTAGTCTTACAGCGTTGTTGTCGGAAAAGATACTTATATGATTTCAATTTTCTTAAATTTTCTAAGGCTTCATTTGTGACCCAAGATGTGATCTATCCTGGAGAATGTTCCATGACCACTTGAGAAGAAAGTGTATTCTGTTGTTTTTGGATGGAATGTCCTATAAATATCAATTAAGTCCATCTTGTTTAATGTATCATTTAAAGCTTGTGTTTCCTTATTTATTTTCATTTTGGATGATCTGTCCATTGGTGAGGGTGGGGTGTTAACGTCCCCTACTATGATTGTGTTACTGTCAATTTCCCCTTTTATGACTGTTAGCATTTGCCTTATGTATTGAGGTGCTCCTATGTTGGGTGCACAAATATTTACAATTGTTATATCTTCTTCTTTGATCGATCCCTTGATCATTATGTAGTGTCCTTCTTTGTCTCTTGTAATAGTCTTTATTTTAAAGTCTATTTTGTCTGATATGAGAATTGCTACTCCAGCTTTCTTTTGATTTCCATTTTCATGGTATATCTTTTTCCATTCCCTCACTTTCAGTCTGTATGTGTCCCTACATCTGAAGTGGGTCTCTTGTAGACAGCCTATATACAGGTCTTGTTTTTGTATCCATTCAGCCGGTCTATGTCTTTTGGTTGGAGCATTTAATCCATTTACATTTAAGGTAATTATCGACATGTATCTTCCTATACCATTTTCTTAATTGTTCTGGGTTTGTTATTGTAGGTCTTTTCCTTGTGTTGTGTTTCCTGCCTAGAATAGTTCCTTTAGCATTTGTTGTAAAGCTGGTTTGGTGCTGTTGAATTCTCTTAGCTTTTGCTTGTCTGTAAAGGTTTTAAGTTCTCCATGGAATCTGAATGAGATCCTTGCTGGGTAGAGTAATCTTGGTTATAGATTTTTCCTTTTCATCACTTTAAATATGTCCTGCCACACCCTTCTGGCCTGCAGAGTTTCTGCTGAAAGATCTGCTATTAGTCTTATGGGGATTCCCTTGTATGTTATTTGTTGTTTTTCCCTTGCTGCTTTTAATATTTTTTATTTGTGTTTAATTTTTGATGGTTTGATTAATAGGTGTCTTGTGTTTCTCCTTGGATTTGTCCTGTATGGGACTCTCTGCATTTCCTGGACTTGATTGACTATTTCCTTTCTCATATTAGAGAACTTTTCAACTATAATCTCTTCAAATATTTTCTCAGTCCCTTTCTTTTTCTCTTCTTCTTCTGAGACCCCTATAATTTGAATGTTGGTGCATTTAATGTTGTCCCAGCAGTCTCTGAGACTGTCCTCAATTCGTTTCATTCTTTTTTCTTTATTCTGCCCAATGGTAGTTATTTCCACTATTTTATCTTCCAGGTCACTTATCTGTTCTTCTGCCTCTGTTGTTCTGCTATTGATTCCTTCTAGAGAATTTTAAATTTCATTTGTTGTGTTGTTCATCATTATTTGTTAGCTCTTCAGTTCTTCTAGGTCCTTGTTAAACATTTCTTGTATTTTCTCCATTCTATCTCCAAGATTTTGGATATCTTTACTATCATTACTCTGAATTCTTTTTTCAGGTAGACTGCCTATTTCCTCTTCATTTGTTAGGTCTGGTGGGTTTTTATCTTGCTCCTTCATCTGCTGTGTGTTTTTCTGTCTTCTCATTTTGCTTATCTTACTGTGTTTCGGATCTTCTTTTTGCAGGCTGCAGGTTCATATCTCGTGTTGTTTGTGGTGTCTGCCCCCAGTGGCTAAGGTTGGTTCAGTGGGTTGTGTAGGCTTCCTGGTGGAGGCGACTGGTTCCTGTGTTCTGGTGGATGAGGCTGTATCTTGTCTTTCTGGTGGGCAGGACTGCCTCCGGTGGTGTGTTTTGGGGTGTCTGTGAAGTTATTATGATTTTAGGCAGCCTCTCTGCTAATGGGTGGGATTGTGTTCCTGTCTTACTAGTTGTTTGGCATAGGTGTCCAGCACTGTAGCTTGCTGGTCATTGAGTGGAGCTGAGTCTTAGCGTTGAGATGGAAATCTCTGGGAGAGCTCTCACCGATTAATATTACAAGGGGCCGGGATGTCTGGTGGACCAATGTCCTGAACTCAGCACTTCCATCTCAGAGGCTCAGGCCTGACACCTGGCTGGAGCAACCAAGACCCTGTCAGCCACATGGCTCAGATGAAAAGGGAGAAAAGAAAAAAGAAAGAAAGAAAATAAGTAAATAAAAGTTATTAAAGTAAAAAATTAAAAAATATTATTAAAATAAAACAATTAAAAAAAAAAACGGAGAGAGCAACCAAACCAATAAACAAATCCACTAATGATGCTAGAAACTATACTAACAAAACCTGACAGACAGAACCGTAGGACAAATGGTAAAAGCAAACCTATACAGACAAAATCACACAAAGAAGCACACACATAGACACTCAGAAAAAGAGAAAAATAAAAAAAAAATATATATATAAAAGGAAGAGAGCAACCAAACCAATAATGAAATCTACCAGTGATAATAAGCTCTAAATACTAAACTAAGATAAACTAAAACTAGAAACAAATTAGACCCAGAAGACAAACCCCAAGTCTACAATTGCTCCAAAAATCCACCACCTCAGTTTTGGGCTGATTTGTTGTCTATTCAGGTATTCCACAGATGCAGGTACATCAAGTTGATGGTGGAGCTTTAATCCGCTGCTCCTGAGGCTGCTGGGAGAGATTTCCCTTTCTCTTCTTTGTTCGCACAGCTCCCGGGGCTCAGCTGTGGATTTGGACCCGCCTCTGCGGTCGCCGGAGGGTGTCTGTTTTTCACTCAGACAGGACGGGGTTAAAGGAGCTGCTGATTCGGGGGCTCTGGCTCACCCAGGCCGGGGGGAGGGAGGGGTACGGATGCGGGGCGGGCCTGCGGCGGCCGAGGCCAGCGTGATGCTGCACCAGCGTGAGGTGCGCCGTGTGTTCTCCCGGGGAAGTTGTCCCTGGATCCCGGGACCCTGGCAGTGGTGGGCTGCACAGGCTCCCGGAAGGGGGGTGTGGAGAGTGACCTGTGCTCGCACACAGGCTTCTTGGTGGCGGCAGCAGCAGCCTTAGCGTCCCATGCCCAGTAACGAAGAGGGAAGAAAAAGTCTCTTGCCTCTTCGGCAGGTCCAGACTTTTCCCCAGACTCCCTCCCGGCCAGCTGTGGCGCACTAGCCCCCTTCAGGCTGTGTTAACGCCGCCAACCCCAGTCCTCTCCCGGTTCTCCGATCGAAGCCCGAGCCTCAGCTCCCAGCGCTGCCCGTCCCGGCGGGTGAGCAGACAAGCCTCTCGGGCTGCTGAGTGCTGGTCGGCACTGATCCTCTTTGCGGGAATCTCCCCGCTTTGCCCTCCGCACCCCTGTTGCTTTGCTCTCCTCCGCGGCTCCGAAGCTACCCACCTCCGCCACCCGCAGTCTCCGCCCGCGAAGGGGCTCCTAGTGTGTGGAAACCTTTCCTCCTTCACAGCTCCTTCCCTCTGGTGCAGGCCCCGTCCCTATTCTTTTGTCTCTGTTTTTTCTTTTGCCCTACCCAGGTACGTGGGCGGGGTGGGTTTCTTGCCTTTTGGGAGGTCTGAGGTCTTCTGCCAGCGTTCAGTAGGTGTTCTGTAGGAGCTGTTCCACGTGTTGATGGATTTCTGGTGTATCTGTGGGGAGGAGGGTGATCTCCATGTGTTACTCCTCCGCCTTCTTGAAGGTCCTCCCTCCTTGTATTGATTTTTGTTTCCACGATGGCTAATGATGTTGGGCATCTTTTCTCATGTGTTTATTGGTCCTTTGTGTATCTTTTTTGGAGGATGTCTGTTCAGGTCCTTTGGAGTTTTCTCAGCTGGGGAATCTTCTTATTATTGTGGCGTAATTGTTCTGTGGATATTCTGGATACAAGTCCCTCATCAGTCACATGATTTGCAAATATTTTCTCTCATTCTGTTGATTGTCTTTTCACTCTTTGGTGGTGTGCTTTGAAGCACAAAATTTCACATCTTCTTTATCCATTCATCTGCTGATGGACCCTGAGCTTGCTTCCATATGTTAGCAATTGTAAATAATGCTGCTGTGAACATTGGGGTGCATGTATCTTTTCGAATTAATTTTTTTGTTTTCTTTAGCTCTATTCCCAGGAGTGGAATTGCTAGGTCGTACAGTAGTTCTATTTTTGGTTTATTGAGGAACCTGCATAATGTTTTCCACTGTGGCTGCACCAATTTACATTCCCAGCAACAATGTATAAGTTCCCTTTTGTCCACATCCTCGCCGACATTTATTATTTGTGTTTTTTTTTGATGATGGCCATTCTGAGAGATGTGAGATGATACCACATTGTGGTCTTAATTTGCATTTCTCTGATGGCTAATGATGCTGGGCATCTTTTCATGTGCTTTGCTTATTAGTTTTGTTTGTTTTTTACTAGATTCCTCAGGATTTTCTATATACAGTGTCATTTCCATATACAATATTGTAACTGTCATAGAGATCGTTTTAATTCTTCATGTACAAACTAGGTGCCTTTATTTTATTACCTAATTGCCCTTCTAGAACCTCCAGCATGATGTTGAACAGAAATGACAAGAGCAGACATCCTTGCCTTGTTTCTGGTCTTAGGAGGAAAACATTCAGTCTTTCACCATTAAGTTTTATGTTAACTAAGGGTTTTTTGTAGATGCTGTAATGATCTTTTAAAGAATTTATAATTGTTACATTTCTCTTACATGGTCGCATTACCTAAATAAAATGGCATAAGAGAAGTTGACAAAATTGAGACCCAATTGAGATAAATATTGTGAGAATTAGGGTACATCTTATTTTATCCGTAACTACTGGCCACCTTCATTTTTGTGCTTGTCCTATCCACAACCTCCACCAAGGAAACTGATCCACCATTGGACCCTGCTGTCTCAGGAGTCATATATAGTATTATGGTGATGTCTCCCTCCTTTTCCCATCTGTTTATTGGACAGGGATACCCATCTGACCCAAGAACAGTGAATCCTCAGGTGAGGCAGTAATCTTCACTCTCTAAGGCCAGATTCAAAAAGATTAATTTAACCAAGTGAGAATTGGACCTAAGGAACAAAGAAAGAATTTTTCAGTTACTGGTGGAAGCTTTAGCTGAAAATTTGTGAGACAGAATCAGGACTTGGGAGGCTATAATGGACCACATGTAAGCTAAAATTATAGGGAAGTAGAAATTATAAATAAAAAGAAACAGTTATTAAAGCAAGATAGAAAGAAGTATATATGTAGAATAGAACTGAGTAACACGAACAGTAGAGTAGTAGAGGAAAGATTCTGGAACATCTGCATCTAAGGTTTCTAGAATGACCTTGAATCCAAACCCAATTTACCTGCTTCAGTTCTTGGATTTCCATGAAATCCTAATTTCCTCGTTCCTCCACGTGAGCTAATTTGAAAGGGTCTTTGTTCCTTGTAAATGAATGAAATAACGAAAAACATTCAGCATAAACTCGTCACATTTGACAATATTTTTGTTCCTCAAGTGCCCTGAACTCTAAAGAGAAAGACACGGGAAAAGAGAATGGAAATTGTTGATATTTTGGGGGGTAGTAAAGGGTAAAACCCACGTTGCTTAATATTGTTGCTACTGGTTGTTAGAAACATGATTAGTATTGACTAAATAATTCTTATTTAGGAGAAATATTTGGTAAGGTGCTAATAATGATATTGTTAAAATGACAATACTGTGCCTAATAAATGGTTCAAGGGTAAGGCATTTGGGAAGAAACCTTGTTAATGGGGAATATCCCCTCAGGATGTAAAATGGTGTGACGGCAACACCAGTTATAGGTGATATGAATGGCGAAAGGCTGCGTCCTGGCAGCTGGCACGTGACGTCAGATGAAGAAGAAAGTCATTTTGAAGATGAGGTAAATAAAATGACTGAGATTAGAGGTGGGCTTTATACAGTAATGACTGCTATTTAGTGACGTGTAGGCGATAATTTTCCCAGGTGAATTTGATTAAGCCAGCTCAGCTGCCAGTAAGGACTTTATTCATGGAAGACAGGAAGAGCTAATGATGGGAAGAGTCAGTATGTAATTGAGATTGGGAGCGATTTTTGACATGTAAGAGGAACATAGGAGAAGTTAATGGGATACTTGGCATTTCATTGGGAAAGAGATAAGGCCTAGCTCCGTGGATAGAGTCAGAATTATGTTGACTGAGGTTAGTACATTCATTTATCGGTTAGTAATCATGCCTTGTTATAACAAATACGTGTACTAAAATGTGCTGCTGCCTTGTTGATTTTGGATAATGATTTGGGGTAGGGTGTTAATGTCCAGGCTTACTCAAGCTAATGTTCATGGAGAGCCAAACATAGGATCTAGAATTAAGCTAAATAAAACAATTATCACACAGGCAAACTTTAGAAATGATATGGTATAAACCTTTTTTTTTTTTTTTTGCGGTACGCGGGCCTCTCACTGCTGTGGCCTCTCCCGTTGCGGAGCACAGGCTCCGGACGCGCAGGCTCAGCGGCCATGGCTCACGGGCCCAGCCGCTCCGAGGCATGTGGGATCCTCCCAGACCGGGGCACGAATCCGTGTCCCCTGCATTGGCAGGCGGACTCTCAACCACTGCGCCACCAGGGAAGCCCTGACGGGGATCTTCTTTACTCCTGATTTACTACCTATTGAAATGCTAATCTCTTTTGGAAACACCCTTACAGACACACCCAGAAATAATGTTTTAGTAGCTTTCTGGGCATCTCCTAGCCTAGTCAAGTTGACAGATAAAATTCAGTCATACATATGCATGTTATTATGAGGCAGTTTGATATTTGTTTAAAGCACATGATTGTTCAAGGTAGAGAAATTTTGTTCACAAGTGACTATTTGGTATGCCACAAGTAGAGATTTAACGAAACTCATGGAATTATGGTATATTTTTTATATGGCTAATTATTGGTAATTATGATAGAGTTTGATATAAAAATGCTCTTGAAAATTATATTTAGTATATTTACTGAAAATTATATTGCCATATTCTACTAAAAAATATTTCAGGTGGGGGGCTTCCCTGGTGGCGCAGTGGTTGAGAGTCCGCCTGCCGATGCAGGGGACACGGGTTCGTGCCCTGGTCCGGGAAGATCCCATGTGCCGTGGAGCAGCTGGGCCCGTGAGCCATGGCCGCTGAGCCTGCGCCTCCGGAGCCTGTGCTCTGCAACGGGAGAGGCCACAGCAGTGAGAGGCCTGCGTACCGCAAAAAAAAATAAAAATAAAAATAAAATAATAAAAAAATAAAAAAGCCAAACTCATAGAAACAAAGAGTAGAATGGTGATTATCAGAGGTTGGGGCGGTGGAGAAAATGGGGAGATGTTGATCACAGAGAACAAACTTCCAGTTGGAAGATGGATAAGTTCTAGGGATCTAATGGACAACATTGTGATTATAGATAATAGTGCTGTACTTTATACTTGAAAATTGCTGAGAGAGTGAATCTTAAATGATCTCACTACAAAAAAAGAATGGTAATTACATGACATGATGGAGGTGTTAGCTAACCCTGTGGTGGTAATCACTTTGCAATATATAAGTGTATAAAAACAACACGTGTTACACCTTAAACGTACACAGTGTTATATGTCAATTGTATTTCGATAAAATTGGGGGAAGAAACGGATGAAGTCCAATTCTTTAGCAAAGCGTCTAAAGGTGTCCAGGATAGGGGTCTTCTCTCCTTTTCGAGTCTCATCATCCACCCCGACTCATCCTCAGCCCGGCCACGTGCTGCACTCCGAAAGTGCCTTGTTCTCTAGCCTCTGTTCCTTTGCACACTTGGTTAACTCTACTACTGCTCTCTTCTCCCACCCCACAACTGATAACCCCTAATCATCCTTTATAAGATACATCCCTTTAGAAGTACTTGCTGCTGCATGCAATCCACCCTTGGCCCCATGTACCGTACTGTAACGGTTGCCCTTCCAGGCTTTCTCCTGTACAATTCTGTAATGACAGGGATTTTGTCCTGTTCATTTGTCCAATTGCTGATCAATAAATATTTGTTAGACAAGTAAGTGAAGGGCGTATTTGATACAACTCGATATATTAAACTGGAATTTTATTTACTTCTGCGTTTCTAGTGATAATTGCTTTAAAAGGCTTTCTGTTGGTCTACGAACTCCCAGTGGGTTTTTGGCTCTCAGTTAAACAACAGCTCAGAACAGAAGTGTCATATTCATATTCATTCCAGGAAACATTTTTTGAATACTGGCTATGTGCCAGCTAACGCACTATATTGCTAGGGTTGACTTTGTTTTCCTTAGCTGTACAGTCTTGAAATTATTCCTGTTAAACTTCCTCTGACCATCTACTTATTATAGTGATTTTGGATTTTCTTTGTTTAAAACATTAGCAACCCTATCAGCCTCGTGTTTAACTACTTGCTATTGCACTATTTCAGTTCCAGCACAAAAGTATTAAATGACGTTAGCAAAGGAGTGACCTCTGGTTACTGCCTTTTGATCCCTCCTGCCAGTACGACAGTAAATCAGTGACTGTTTCTGCGCTTTAATTTCTAATCTGTTGTGTTTCTACTTAGTAATATCACCAACATGTTGTTTTCTTTCTTTCTTTTTAAAATTTCGTAATAATATTACATAATTTCCTTACCAAATTTAAACAGGAAGTTTTCTTTTTTTAAATTTTTTTTAAATTAAAAAAGTATCTTTATTGGAGTATAATTGCTTTACAATGTTGTGTTAGTTTCTGCTGTACAACAAAGTGAATCAGCTATACATATACATATATGCCCATATCCCCTCCCTCTTGCATCTCCCTCCCTCTCACCCTTCCTGTCCCACCCCTCTAGGTGGACACAAAGCACTGAGCTGATCTCCCTGTGCTATGCGGCTGCTTCCCACTAGCTATCTATTTTACATTTGGTAATGTATATATGTCCATGCCACTCTCTCACTTCGTCCCAGCTTCCCCTTCCCCCTGTGTTCTCAAGTCCGTTCTCTACGTTTCCGTCTTTAGTCCTGCCCTGCTACTAGGTTCATCAGTACCGGTGTTTTAGATTCCATATATGTGCGTTAGCATACGGTATTTGTTTTTCTCTCTCTGACTTACTTCACTCTGTATGACAGACTCTAGGTCCATCCACCTCATTACAAATAACTCAATTTTGTTCCTTTTAATTTTTTTATTATTATTTTTTAACATCTTTATTGGAGTATAATTGCTTTACAATGCTGTGTTAGTTTCTGCTGTATAACAAAGTGAATCAGCTATACATACACATATATCCCCATATCTCCTCCCTCTTGTGTCTCCCTCCCACCCTCCCTATCCCAGCCCTCTAGGTGGTCACAAAGCACCGAGCTGGTCTCCCTGTGCTATGTGGCTGCTTCCCACTAGCTATCTGTTTTACGTTTGGTAGTGTATATATGTCCATGCCACTCTCTCACTTCATCCCAGCTTACCCTCCCCTCCCTGTGTCCTCAAGTCCATTCTCTACGTCTTTATTCATGTCCTGCCGCTAGGTTCTTCATAACCTTTTTTTTTCTTTTTTTTTTTAGATTCCATATATATGTGTTAGCATACGGTTTTTCTCTTTCCGACTTACTTCACTCAGTATGACAAACTCTAGGTCCATCCACCTCACTACAAACAACTCAATTTCCTTTCTTTTTATGGCTGAGTAATATTCCATTGTCTATACGTGCCACATCTTCTTTATCCATTCATCTGTCGATGGGCATTTAGGCTGCTTCCATGTCCTAAACAGGAAGTTTTCTTTGCTAGGAGTTGCCAGTCTCCATTAGATGTTGGTGCTTATCCAGAAAATCTGTAGCAATATTTCAAATTAAGTGACGGTTTTCTTTTTAAGTGGAAACTGTTAACTTTGGCTGACTTTTTGGTAATCAAAGGACAAGAAGATCTGAGTTCTTATTTAACCAAAATACAATAGTACTGATTTCCATCTTATTAAATATAATGGGCAAGTGTTTCTATTTTTACTATGTTTCTAGTTATTTTTCTTACCCATTGATATGAGACCTACATTTTGGACACGGGTCCACAAGCAATTCATCAAATTGCCCAATTGTTTCATGGCTCTATTAAATATTTATATTGTAATAAGTAGAGTATACCTGACTCAGGAACACCACTGACTGAATGGATTTTTGATGAAAGTGCTTGTTGTAGTTTCCTAGGGCTACTGTAACAAGGGGTCACAAATTGAATGACACAAACAACAGAAGTGTACCGTCTCACAGTTCTGGAGGCTAGAAGTCTAAGATCAGGGTGTTGGCAGGGTTCGTTCATTCTGAGGGATGTGAAGGAATATCTGTTCCACACCTCTCACATGATTTCTAGTAGCCTGAAGCATTCCTTGGCTTGTAGATGGTGTTCTCCCTGAGTCTTCATGTTATCTTCCCTCTGTACATATCTCTGCATCCCAATTTCCCCTTTTTATAAGGACGCAGTCATATTGGATTAGGGCCCACCCTAACGACTTCATCTTAACTTGAATATCTGAAAAGACCCTATTTCTGAATAAGGTTACATTCACAGGTACTGGAGGGTTAGGACTTCAACATATATTTTAAGAATACATTTTAAAGACTATTATTATAAAAAGTGGGAATAACAGAAGATAGCTCTTCCTTTATATTTCCCAAGTTCTGTGAATCGTAGTGTCTAAATCCTACTCATCTCAGCACTTTGTCTCCTCAGTTCTAAACACAGTTCCTTTACTCAGTAAAGGTTTATGGAATGAGTGAAGGATATTTTTCTGAAAATATGAGGCACAGTGTACACTCCTAGATTGCCAGTGATATGGTTTAGAAAACTTCAGTAATTATTTCAAGATACCAACATATTTCTGGTTTGTTTTTAGTACCGGATCTCTATTTAATAATGAAATTGACATTCAAGGAGATGTAGTTAATGTTTAAGGGTACAATTCACAACCCTGCCACCATACTGTACCATCCTTTGCTTAGTGAGTTTATTGGTAGATTATATAGCTTCAAGAGTAAGGCAGCAAGGTATGCCTCGTGGAAACCAGCTGGTTTTGCTTTCTTCATGGTTATAGACTACTTACACTAACCAGTCATCTGAAATGTGGGTCCTGCGAAGGGACAAGGAAGGTGGTGCAAAGGAGTACAGATGGTCCAGCACCAGCCAGCTATCACCATTGGGAGAAATAACCCTCCAAGTCTTCTCTCTGCTTCTACCAATGCCATTTTTGCCTTTAAAGAACTCTATCATAATGCTGTCATCATAATATTCTGAAATAACATGACTTTGGTGCTCCAGATTTACTATCTTGGAGTGACTTAAGTACTGGGAAGCTGATTCCGATGGCTTCAACATCAAAGAGTCATAGGATCCCAGAACTTTGAACTAGACGTAACTTTACGCATCTGTTGGTTCAAAGTTCCAACGTAGTGCACAGAACTTTCCACAGCATCCTGCAAATGCTATTTGTGCTATTTTAAATATGAAGAAATAAAATGTAACTGACATCTTATGATATAATATCAAGTAATAAATAGTATAAAGATAAAAATATGCTGACTTTACACTCAGGAATTTATGCATGTTTCCGTTAAAAAAAAATGGAAGGCTTTGACGTTCCAGCCGCTGTTTTAGGTGCTTGGGTCCAACATTGACCAAGACAGACACACTGACTCGCTTTTCTAGGAGTTTACAGTCCCTCAGGAAATGAACATTCAATTTCAATAAAGTGTGGAAGGAGCTACAAATGGGGAAGTTAAGAGTTTGACAGAAGCACGTAGCAGGACTCTTATATTATTCTGGGGTAAGACAAGTTTCCATGATGAAGCGATGTTTATGTCAAGATTGTAAGGTTGACGAATTAAGATTGGGGGGAGGTGGAGAAAAGTGTTCCCAGCAAAAGCTACAGTACACATCAAAGTCCGGAGCTCAGAGAGAGTATGTTAATGATGATTCTTGTAAAGCATATAGCAAGTTAATTCATATTCTATTTATCTTACTCAATTACAGTGCAACTAATAGTCATGAACAGAGCTATATAGATAGAGAACACTTTCTTTTCAATGAATTTAATTGTGAATCATCTTCTATTCCTTTCATTTATTTACACCTTTCTCTTTCCATCATCTCAATGAAATTTCTCAGTGACAGCCAGTGGTTCGAGGTCCCTCAGTTCAGGGTTGGTTGTATTAAAACTTTTATTTATTTCCTGAGCATGAGCCCTGTGTTACCTCATATAATTCTCAGAACAATCTTGCCAGCAGGTGTCAATATCTGCAACTTGCACACGGGGAAACTGAGCCTCAAAGAAGTTAAATGGTATGTCCCAGTTCACAGATGGCTAGGATGCCAGCTTCTGTCTGTCTGCCTCCCTAGCCCATTCTCTTTCCACCTGGCTCTACTGCCTGTAAATTACAGAGTGGACGGTGAGAGGCCTTGTTTGAGACATGAATTAAGCTTTTCGAAATTGAAAGCCTTCAATTGCAAATGTCGAGACTTCTCTTTTTTATTCTCCCCTCATTCTAGGAAGTCTTCACTCCATTCTCCTATCCACATGACTGCCTTTGAAAAACTCATCTCTACTAAAGGAAACTCGAGATTCCTTAAGCCCCCAGTTGCTGGGTTTCCCTGCTTTAATATTTGAAAATGTACACCATCAGGAAATTTGTTCCTTTATATAAATTCATTCCTTTATGCTTCAGTTTAAAACAAATGTCTCATTGATATACTCCAGAGCAGGGAAAGAACAGAGAGGAAAGGGAACTAATAATTCAGAGCCCCAGTGCCAGGACCTATGTTAGACCCTTTAAAGACATTAGCTCATTTCATCCTCAGCATAAACTGTAGGGTGGATATTATAATTCCCACTTAACAAGGAAACATTGGCACAGCTGCCTTAGCTGCAGAGCTAGGATTTGAACTCTCATTTGTAGGTATCGGAAGTCCATGATTTTTCTACACTATGCTGCACTATGCTGATCATTCATTTATTTCTTTCAAGATTTTTTTTGGCCATGCTGCATGGTATGCAGGATCTTAGTTCCCCAACCAGGAATCGAAGCTGATCCCCCTGCAGTGGAAACGTGGAGTCTTTTATTTATTTATTTATTTATTTATTTATTTATTTATTTATATTTTTGGCTGCATTGGGTCTTCGTTGCTGCATGCAGGCTTTCTCTAGTTGTGGTGAGTGGGGGCTACTCTTTGTTGTGGTGAGCGGGCTTCTCATTGCGGTGGCTTCTCTTGTGGAGCACGGGCTCCAGGTGCGTGGTCTTCAGTACTGGCTCGCGGGCTCAGTAGTTGTGGCTCGCAGGCTCTAGAGCTCAGGCTCAGTAGTTGTGGCGCACGGGCTTAGTTGCTCCACAGCATGTGGAATCTTCCCTGACCAGGGCTTGAACCCGTGTCCCCTGCATTGGCAGGCGGATTCTTAGCCACTGCGCCACCAGGGATGTCCCGGAAGCACAGAGTCTTAACCACTGGACCGCCAGGGAAGTCCCTCAAGATTTTCACTGAGAGATTCCATGTGGTATCACTGAGAATATTAAGATGAGAATTGAACTCACTATTTAAGAAGACCCTTATTTTCTAATTGGCTCTGTATTGCTCATTGGTAATTTCTTGCATTAGGGCCTGGTGTGTAATAGGAACCTGAATATTTGATACATTACATGCTTATTTAATTTTTCACCCCAGAATATGTCCACTTGTCACCAGTATATATGCACTTTGTAGCATTTACAAAGTATAGTATACTACTTTGAATTTACTCTCATTATTTATTTGTCCCCACTGGATGCAGTCATATATCCCTGAACCCATGAAAGTCACTGTGTGTGTTCCCTGAACCTTGATTCTCTGCTCTCCAGGCCGTGCACATGTGTTCTCCCGGCCCTATGGATTTGGCCAGAAGGATTTTGAAGGGGATGGGCCTGGCGGCGCTCGTTGGCATCCCCGCTGCTTGCCTTTGGGGATTGGGTGGTCCTGCGCTTGTAGGACTGCGCATGCGTCTAGGACGCAGGTGCGGTGAAGCGGCAGGTGGCGAGGGGCTGCGGAAGTTCAGCTCCCCGCTGGTTCCTCTACCGGCTATCATGCTGCTCCCCTCATTTAACTTTGAGTGGGTGGAAACACGTCTGTGTCCAGTGTAGTGCCCGCTTCTCGCTATTTTGTTCTTTAGACTTTTCCATCTCCACATTGCACCTCTCCAGAGTGGCGGAGAGGCAGGGGAAAGGAGGCAAAGCCGAGGCCTGCAGGTGCCGGAGAACCATTAGGCCTTTTCGTTTTCTTTAGAGCAGTGGTAGCCTTTGTGCACTTTGAATGTCCTTGTCTCTAAACTGAGCAGCAAACGTAGAAACTACCTTGGTTTGAAAATATTTTCCAAAGGTTTCTTCTGAACTCTCATTCACTCTTTTGTTTTTTCCCAGGTCCTGGAAGGATGACCTTGGTGTGAAAACTGGAGGGCTCAGGTATGAAGTCTCAGATATATCTAACCAAAGCTTTGACACATGCAAGTGTTTAATGGCCTTTGACATCCTCAGGCTTGGGACCTATGTTGGTCCCCAAATCTGCCATCTTTAACAATGACATTTAGGAATCTCCAGCAACCTATGCTTGTGCTGTAATCTGGCTCCAGTTTGAATATACGTTAGATGCAATTTTTCTGTATAGAGATATTTATCTGGGACTACTTTATTCCACCTAACCCAAATGAAAAACACGGAAAAACCTGTGAACTGGTATTGTTAAAATTAAATACAAAATGGAGACCAGACTTGTAACTTCCGTGGCAGACAAAACCATTTAAGCCACAGAAGCAAAACTAAATGGAGGGCTTCCCTGGTGGCGCAGTGGTTGAGAGTCCGCCTGCCGATGCAGGGGACACGGGTTCGTGCCCCGGTCCGGGAAAATCCAACATGCCGCGGAGCGGCTGGGCCCGTGAGCCATGGCCGCTGAGCCTGTGCGTCCGGAGCCTGTGCTCCTTAACGGGGAGAGGCCACAGCAGTGAGAGGCCTGCGTACCGCAAAAAAAAAAAAAAAAAAAAAAGCTAAATGGAGATTATTTCATGAACTTAGGTTATTTCTTGTAAATGCCTTTGATAATCATAAAATGTGTTGTCTTCCTAAATATGTTATCAGATAATCACTTTTAACCAACCCCCTACCATCTGGAAACCCCCATTGAAATAACCAATCATTGTAAAAGTTAAACGACTTCCTTATTTTCATTTTATAAATCATCCTGTAACATCACGTCCTTGAGCTTCATATCAGTTTTAAAGTTGAAACCTCCCACTTCTCAAACTGTTCGTATATGCACAGTAACTCTTACTAAATACTATTTACTGATCTGGTGGTTTTAATTTTGCTATTTCTGGATTTTTGACAGTGTTATGGGCTGAATTGTGTCCTTCTAAAACTTATATGTTGAAGCCCTGATTCTTAGTACCTCAGAATGTGATTCTATTTGGAGACAGGATCTTTTTTTTTTATTTTTGCGGTACGCGGGCCTCTCACTGCTGTGGCCTCTCCCGTTGCGGAGCACAGGCTCCGGACCCACATGTCCAGTGGCCATGACTCACGGGCCCAGCCGCTCTGGGGCACATGGGATCCTCCCGGACTGGGGCACGAACCCGTGTCCCCTGCATCAGCAGGCGGACTCTCAACCACTGCGCCACCAGGGAAGCCTGAGACAGGATCTTTAAAGAGACAGTCGAGTTAAAATGCGGTCATTAGAGAGGGCCCTAATCCAATCTGACTCGTGTCCTCATAAGAAGAGGAAATTGGGACGGAGATGCACAGAGAGGGAAGACCATGTGAAGACACAGGGATAAGACGGCCACCTACAAACCAAACAGAGAGATGTCAGAAGAAACCAGCCCTGCCAACAACTTGGTCTCAGACTTCTAACCTCCAGAACTGTAAGAAGACAAATTTTTGTTGTATAAACCACTCTGTCTGTGGTACGTTGTTATGGCAGCCCTAGCAAACTAATACAGTTGGTTTCCAAGTATGTGCTGAAAGGGCTGTGTTTCCAGTTAGACACATTCAATTTAGATAAGATAGTACCACACCAAAGAAGACATCCTCCAAAACAATTGATTTTGACAATGTAGTTTTCCTGATAGTATCAATTCTACTCTACCAAGGAATAAGCGCTCGGAAATTCAGGGTTATGGCCGCCGTTCAGCTAGCGGCAGTTAATGGAGTATATGTGGCCTCAAGCCATCTTCTAACCGAAAATTGATTTATCAGTATGTAAAAGTGGTAAAGCTCTTCTTCTTCATGAAGGCTGTCATTAAAGTTACATAAATGGGGACATTTTAACCATAACCTCTACAATCGAAATAAGGTCGGGGGACTTCCCTGGTGGTCCACTGGTTAAGACTCCGTGTTCCCAATGCAGGGGCCCCGGGTTCCACCCCTGGTCAGAGAACTAGATCCCCCATGCTGCAACTGAAGATCCTGCACGCGGCAACGAAGATCCTGCGTGCCTCAAAGAGCACCCGGTGCAGCCAAATAAATAAGTAAATATTAAAAAAAACAAAGTCAGTAATTTGATATTGTTTTTTGAAAAAATATATTTTGGCAATACTTGTGGGGCATCGGATGCAAAAAGCATGGGGCAGGACTATTTAGGGAGAAAAAGAACAGAAACAGTGTTCACCGGATTTTAATTAAAACATCGTTTATTGAGTATTGCACTTTACTGGAGTGAAAGATATGTATATGTTATGAAAACTAATTTAAGACTGCTTTTTGCTCACAAAGAGAAACAGCTGGGTTTCAGCATTTGTGTATATTCAAGATCAGTCTTCACTGAGAAGAAGAGACTCTATAGCCACTTGGGGAAGAAAATGAAAAGTCAGCTTACTCATCAGTCGTTAGAAAACATTCTTTGTGTGCACACGGAATATGAATCTCGTCAGGTTGATCGTACAGCCACGTCCAGTTCTTAGGAAGCTTAATCTCTGGATGAGATGCCATTTTTAGTTGAGTATTTTAGACCCCAAATTAGACATTTGTACAATATAACCATTTATTCACACTGCTACCAGGCAGCATCCCTAAAGACCTGTGAACCATGGACCGCGCACTTACGCCGATTTCCGGAATTCTGGGCAATTCTGGGAGAGGATGATAGGATGGTGACCCAAAGGGTGCAGAGCTTCCCTTCCCACATCTTTGCATGGATTTGAAATCTAATTCTAACAACTCTGAGTATCTGAGAAAAGGAAAGTCCTCACTACAGATTTATTGATTGCCCCAGAGGAGATGCCGTGCCCTTTCCAACACAAATGAGCAGGCATAAAGAGAAGGTAAAGATTTTAAAGGACACCTGACTTGCAGCCCTGGCAGCCTTTGCTAGCTGTCAGCGAAAACACTTGTGTTGTTCCAGAAACCATGGCAACCTCAAACTCCCCCTCCAGAATGGTTGAATTTCGGAATCTCTTCACCGTCCACCAGAAGGAATTTCCACCATCCGTGAAGCAACAAGACACAACTGAAGAATGAAAATAGTTGACAGATCACTGACATTAATCACTAAGCTATTAACATGTACACTGTATAACCCTTTATAAATTGCAGGGCACTTTCCCCGTTTAATCCTGCCTCTCTCCCTGATTCACCTATGTTACCTGATGGTTTCTTCCTACAGCTTTAACCTCAGGCAGCTGAAGAGTCTATGTTGACCAAGGCAGTGGTACAGTTGCGGCACCTGACCCATCAGCTGCAGCCTGGGCATTCACTTCAGTGCTTTCAGTTAGACTCTGAAGCGTCTGGGTTGAGCCACAGCCTTTCTCCACTTCCCTCCACGTTGGCCTAGACCCATGGCTTCTGCCCCATTTTCTTCTTAAGTGTTTTGATTAACCTGAATCCCATCCACTTGGCCAAGACCTTGATTGATCTAGAAACACCTGCCCCAGTGGGTGGTTTCTGTTCCCGTGCCCCACAGCAAGATACAAAGCGCATCTTGCTTTTCTTGTGGGACTGACTGCCGTAGATGGACGCTGCCCTTCATCAAGCCTGAAATGGTTATGCCCCTTGGTCCACAGTGTTTGGGGTTAACACTGCCTTACCCTCAGGGATAAGCCCTGTAATATAGCCAGTTCCTCTGGTTCTGCGCCCTCCCAGCCCAGGCTTCCACCCGCCTCCCTAGGGAGCCCTCTAAAAGTTCATGACTTCTCACCAGTCAAGGGAGGGAGGCAGTTAACCTTCTGTTTTGGTTTTTGTTGCTTGTTTGTGTTAAAATGTTATTTTGATCTTCCAAATAATTTATATAGCAAGCGGGGTATATATTTTAATCCCATTTGAGCAAAGCACCCCAGTGACTTTCCCTAATGCCACAGTGCTAGTAAAGTGGCGGGGCCAGGGCTTAAACCCAGGTCATGAAACCATAGATCTTTAGGGCTTGAAAGGCCTTTAAAAGTCATCTAATCCAACCAAGTAAACGAAACCTGGATCTCCTGCGTAACATCTCTGCCAAGTAGTTAACTAGCCTGTGTTTGAATGCCTTCCCTCACAGGACAGCTCGGTTCATCTTTGGCTATAGTTCAGACAGTCATTTGTTTAATCATCCTCACACTCTTTAATTCATCAAACAAGTATTTCAGGTCCTAATATGGGCACCATCAGGTGTTATGTGGCCACTGAGGTAATTTCTGGAAGTAAATTTAGTTAAAGATAGAAAGTGGAAAGTTCTACAGGAGAGGTACTGATAAAGTGCTATGGAAACTGTTGGAAATTTCTTCCTTCTACTGACCTGAAAACTGTCTTACTGTGTAGCTTCCAAAATTTGGTCTTAATTCTATTCTTCCCATTCATAAAAAAAAAAAAAATTACTTTTTTTCATTACAGCTAGTGTGTCATTCTTCAGTTGTTTCTCATAAAGGACTTCTCAGATCCTTTCTCTCTCCTGATTACTCCTCCCTGAACCCATTTCAGTTTGTCTATGAGTCTCTGAAAGGGTTTCCCTGTAGCTGAACAGAATGTGATGTGGACTGTTCAGAAGAGAAGTGAACTGCCATTTCTCATTCTGGATAAAATAATTCTGTAGGGCATGAAAACTATTTGGTGACCACACTCATCCATTATTGTTTCAAACTGACTTTACTCTGAACTAATACCCGCAGTGCCAGGTGTTGCAAAGGTACGGTTGCGATCAGGATCCCACTCTTAAATGTCTTATCCTGTCAGACTATTATACTATTTTTTTTTTTTTTTTTTTTTTTTTTGCAGTACGCAGGCCTCTCACTGCTGTGGCCTCTCCCGTTGCGGAGCACAGGCTCCGGATGCGCAGGCTCAGCGGCCATGGCTCACGGGCCCAGCCGCTCCGCGGCATGTGGGATCTTCCCGGACCAGGGCACGAACCCGTGTCCCCTGCATCGGCAGGCGGACTCTCAACCACTGCGCCACCAGGGAAGCCCAAGACTATTATACTGTTTCTCATGTGACAGACCTCTTACTACTTAAAGTTAATTAATAATTATTATTTTTAATTGGGGTAAAATACACATAAAGTGTACCATTTTAACCATTTTTAAACACAGAGTTCAGTAGCATTAAATATATTCACTTTATTGCACAACCATCACCACATCCATTTCCAGAACTTTTTCATCTTCCCAAATGGAAACTCTGTGCCCATAAAACTAACTCCCCAAATCCCCCTCCCTGCAGCCTCTCACAGTGAGCATTCTACTTTCTGTCTCCGTGAATTTGACTGCTCTAAGTACCTCACATAAGTGGAATTGTGTAGTAGTTGATTGTTTTGTGCGACTGGCTTATTTCACCTACCTTAATGTGTTCAAAATTCATCTATGTTGTAGCCTGTGTCAGAATTCCCTTCATTTTTTTTCTTTTTTTTTTGCGGTATGCGGACCTCTCACTGTTGTGGCCTCTCCCGTTGCGGAGCACAGGCTCCGGACGCGCAGGCTCAGCGGCCATGACTCACGGGCCTAGTCGCTCCGCGGCATGTGGGATCTTCCCGGACCGGGGCATGAACCCGTGTCCTCCGCATCGGCAGGCGGACCCCCAACCACTGCGCCACCAGGGAAGCTCCCAGACTTTCTTTACATCAGACATTCTGTGAAAAAAAGCCCCTTGCTTTACATAAGGCTTATATGTGTAGAAGACATTAACTTATCACTCTCACTTCACCAATTTGAAATGTGAATCTTTTAACTATATCCCATGTCTGTTTAATATTTCATTTAAATGTGCTGAGTCTCCTTTTGTAAGCAGTGAATCATCAGGATGTTACAGGATTATCATCAAAACCAGTTCAATTAGTATTCACCGTGTCAGGCAGTGTGCTAGGTGCTTGTGTATACTGGTAAGCAAAGTTTAGACATAGACACTCCCTCAAGGATCTTATACTTTTAGAGGACACTGTTTATGTTCTAAAACCCGTTGTCTCTCAGCCTTCTCCACCTTAGTAAAGGGCATCATTGCCATCTAACCTGCTGCTCAAGCCAGAAATCTAGGACTTTTCTTTGGTTTTTCCTCTCCCAGCCCTCCGGCTCCCTTCTCTGCTACCTCTAGAATAGATCTTGGCTACATCCACTTCTCTTCATCTCTACTGCCATCGTCTGAACCCAAGCCGCTGCTATTTCTAGTCTGGATTACTGTGAGAGCCTCAATAACCTCCTAACTGGTCTACCTAATCCTCCTATTGTTCCCCTTCCATCCCTTGCCATCCATCAAGGGACCAGTGATCTATTCAAAACCTCCTCATTGCATGTATAAAAAAAATCAAAACCCCTGTAAAGCTCTGCATGCTACGTCCCTGCCTTTCTCTCTGAAGTTCTCTCCCGCCCCTCCGCTCCGCTCACTCTGCTGCAGCCACACTGGCTGTCCTTTCAGTGCGTAACAATGGCAAGCTCTTCTCAGCCTCACGGCTTTCACAGACGCCGTTCCCTCTGCCAGGGCTGCTCTTAAGCTGCTTGGCCTCTCTTTACCTCCTGAAAATTTAACCTTACAGGCTTTCTCTTCAGGGAGGAATTCCCGGAAAATGCTGGGTAGGTCTCTCCATTAAAGTGTGTGTGTGTGTGTGTGTGTGTGTGTGTAGGGGGACAGTGTAGAGATCAGTTTGACAGAAGCGCTCAGTGCTGGGCCAAAGTAAGCTAGGGTCAGGGTCTTGGGATGGGTGTGGGGAACAGGTTGAAGAACTAAGTTCTGATGAATATTTGTCAGATCTAGAATGACCAAAGGAACTCAGAGGGAGGTGCGGGTCAGAAAAGGCAGTTAGGGAAATGTTGAAGTAGTCCAGGGATACAGATAAGGACCTAAACTGAGGTTGAGAAAGAAGTAATGTAGAGTATGGAAGGCTGAATAATGGCCTGCCACAGATGTCCGTGTCCTAATGCCCAGAACATGTGAATATGTTCTCTTATATGGTGAAAGGGACTTTGCAGATGTGATTAATGATCCTGAGATGGGAAATTACCCTGGACTATTTGGGTGTGTCCAATGTAAGGACAAGGGTCTTTATAAGAGGGAGGCGGGGTGGGCAATGTTAGGAGAAGGTGATGTTACTGTGGAAACAGAGGTTGGGGTAATGTGGACACGAGCTCAGGAATGTGAGCAACTTCTAGAAGCTGGAAGAGGTTAGAAACAGATTCTCCTCTGGAGCTTCCAGAAGGAATCAGTCTTGCCAACGTCTTGATTTTATCCCTGTAAGACTCATTGAGGATTTCTGGCTTCCAGAACTATAAGAGAATAAATTTGTGTTGTTTAAGCCACTAAGTAGGTGGTAATTTGTCACAGCAGCAATAGGAAACTAACATATAGAGGAAGAGATGGATGTGAAAGACATTACAAAGGAAAAGTGGTGGTTTCTGATGAATGACTAGATGAGGGGAGAAGAATTGAGAATCAAAGAAATTCCAAGTTTCTGAATCTAGATTACGAAGGCATTGGAAAGGGAATTAATTTCTGGGGGAAAAATGAGTCAATTTTATATATTTTGCTTGGGTTCCAGGGAGGGCATCCAAAATTAAGTTTACCTTATATGAGGGTTTGATTTTGGGGCTTCAGGAAGGGGCCCTTAGGAGGCAAAATGCAGCTCCCACATTGTCCAGTGATGTTTATATCACTTAGATCCGTTATATCAGAGGTGAAGTCACCTCACTTAAAACTCCCTTCTGGGAGAGAATGGCCAAGTATTAAGCCTTATTGCATTTTAGTATGAATGTGCTTATCGTGTTCTTAGATTTGGTAAGTGGGTGAGGCAAAGAGTCCATGAACACTCTTAGAATGCCTGCCGAGCTACTCTTAGAAGTCTTAAGTGAGTCATTATTAACTCTTATGTGAGTTATTAATTATGTGAGTATATGCACTGTTAATAACTCTTATGTGAGTTATTAATTATGTGAGTATATGCACCGTTTTTGTGGTGACAGTGTGTAAGTTTCATCAGGTTCTCAAAAGGATAGAAGATCAAAAAAGAAAGTTAAGAATTATGCTCTACTCCTATGGGATATCAGAGGGTGGAAGAGGGCAGGCAGAGGGCAAGAGGAAGCAGAAAAGGCAACACATGAGAAATAGACTCACAGACATAGAGAACAAACTTATGGTTACCAAAGGGGATAGCAGGGGCAGGGGGGGATAAATTAGGAGTTTGGGATTAACATATACACACTACTATATATAAAATAGGAAAATAACAAAGACCTACTGAGTGGCACAGGGAACGACCCTCAATATCTTGTAAAACCTTATAAGGGAAAAGAATCTGAAAAAGAATATATATGTGCATGTACATATGTACATATATATATCTGAATCACTTTGCTGTACACTTGAAATTAACACTAAATTGTAAATTAACTATACCTCAATTAAAAAAAAAAGAAAGGGCAACACATGAAAACTCCACAGTCGTTCTTTTGCTGCCGCACAGTACTGCTAATTCATGCCTCTCTTTTCCCTTACTAGACCCATTTCAGGGCTTCTTGTGCTTCTAGAACCAGCTTGCAAAGCAGCTGCAGAGTTTTTTTGTTCTGTTGAGGGTTATTTTATTTGCTGACAATGTGTTCTTTAAAAGATTCTTTTTTTGGTGTTTTACAGAATACTTCATCTATTTTTCAAAAAATGGATGAAGAAATTTTATTTTCTTTTTTTAAAAAATATTTATTTATTTAATTAATTTATTTTGGCTGCGCCGGGTCTTCATCGCGGCACGTGGGATCTTCGTTGCTCCATGCGGGCTTCTTAGTTGCAGAATGCACGTGGGATCTAGTTCCCCAGCCAGGGATTGAACCCGGAACCCCTGCATTGGGAACTCAGAGTCTTACCCACTGGACCACCAGGGAAGTCCCTGGGTTTTCTTTTTTAAAAAATATTTATTTATTTACTTATTTGGCTATGCCGGGTCTTACCTGCAGCACGTGGGATCTTTAGCTGCAGCATGTAGGCTCTCTTAGTTGTGGCGTGCGGGATCTAGTTCCCTGACCAGGGATCGAACCCGGGCCCCCTGCATTGGGAGCACAGAGTCTTAACCACTGGACCACCAGGGAAGTCCCTCATCTATGTTTTTTAAAGGGGTTTTCTAATATTACAAATACTAGTATTTCCACAAAGTGAATATTAAAGTATAACTCAATAAATAATTATCATTGGTAATCTCTTTTCAAAGGTGAGACATAGAAAGCTTAGGTAGCGTTTTTTTTTTTTTTTTGGAGAAGTAAGCACTTCTTTTATTCACTATAACCCCTATGAATCCCGAACCCACAAGGTCCACACAAACAGAATAATAATCGTTTAAAATATCTCATTTTTTTCCATTGTCGCCTTACTTTTTTTTTATTCAAACAGAAAGTCACGAAAATTATAATCATCCTCATCAGTTCACTCAGTGCCATGTAATTAATTTTTTTTTATCTTGATCTTTTGTTAGCACTTTTATGAGTTCATCAGTTTTCCATTAGAGTTCTGAGAATGCTTATTCATTCAGTTCAGCAGTAGAGTCAGTTACCAGAAACCTGTACTTGTCAGAGTCTTTTCCATGAATTCCTTGAAGATGAAACTCTTTTATAGGAACATTTTTGTGAAAGCATCAGAGTACACCCAGAGCTGTCTGTATATGACAAAAGACTTAAAAATGCCCACGGTTAAAGATTTGATGAAAGTTCATAATAATGCAATTGACAAGGAAATTTAGTTATTTCTGAGATATACATTTTAAAATAATAACTAGAATTATGACTTATAACATTATACCAGAACATATAAGATTTTTAGGAATTTCATGTAATGTCTGAAACATTTATATTAACATATTTCCATACAAATAACCCAAAGAAAGTTTAGTATTAGTTTTTTTTGTGTGTCTTTTTTTTTGCGGTACGCGGACCTCTCACTGTTGTGGCCTCTCCCGTTGCAGAGCACAGGCTCCGGACGCGCAGCCTCAGCGGCCATGGCTCACGGGCCCAGCCGCTCCGCGGCATGTGGGATCTTCCCGGACCGGGGCACGAACCCGTGTCCCCTGCATCAGCAGGCAGACTCTCAACCACTGCGCCACCAGGGAAGCCCTTTTTTTTTTAATTTTTTAATTTAATTTTATTTATTTTTTTATACAGCAGGTTAGGTAGCTTCTAATTAGCAGCAGCTATTTTTTTTTCCAGTGAAATAAATCATCAAGAGTTACCTAGTTGATCTCTAAGTAAAATGTTTCTGTAGTTAAATCTCAACGTAGCTTAGATTTACCAAGTCCATTGAATGCTTCAGAGGCTGATCTGGGGTCAGAGTCTCTTTCGTAAGCAATTTATTTAGGTAACTGGTTTTCCGTCTCTGTACAGATAAAAATGAAGAGTTTCCATTTTGTTTTGCAATAGAATGTTGACTTTTAAAAAAATAAAAATTATTATTGTCAAGATTTCCTTTTAATAATATAAAGGAGTGGACTAGGTTTGTAGTTGATGAAGTTTCCTATAGTTATGATTGATTTTCCTGGGTCCTCTCCATAGTCATGAAGTTTAACATTCAGAGCCTTGCTTTATGGGATAAATATTAATTCAATAAGAGAATAAAATAAATTTAAACAATTTTCAGTTTCTACTATTAAGTCGAATCATAAAGGGTACCTGCTTTGCTGCAATATCAAGGAAAATAGAAGCATTTGTTTTAGAAAAGACTAGAATTTCATCAAAGTCAAGGCTTGTATAAGTTCAGTCTTCTATAATTTATATGCTTTCTGAGTGAAACTGATATGGAACTATGACTTGATTGATATTGTAACAAAATATCACGTGGAAAGAGGCACTTTGTAAAACAGATTTGGCTAACCTACATTTGCTCACAAAGAGATGTCAATGCTTGTTAGGAAATCTAGCTGGGGAGTACAGCTCCCCACATATCCTGACTAAGAAGAGACTTCGTGGGCTTCCCTGGTGGCACAGTGGTTGAGAATCTGCCTGCTAATGCGGGGGACACGGGTTTGAGCCCTGGTCTGGGAGGATCCCACATGCCGCGGAGCAGCTAGGCCCGTGAGCCACAACTACTGAGCCTATCCTCCGCAACAAGAGAGGCCGCAATAGTGAGAGGCCCGCGCACCGCGATGAAGAGTGGCCCCCGCTTGCCACAACTAGAGAAAGCCCTCGCACAGAAACGAAGGCCCAACACAGCAAAAGTTAATTAATTAATTAATAAACTCCTACCCGCAACATCTTCTTAAAAAAAAAAAAGAATAGACTTCGTTAGTTTGGAAATGGCATTCTTTTTGATTGAGTTGGCACTTTGGGAAGAACACACGTGAAACTCTCAGAGGAAGGGAACTCTGGTCTAAGATGCCAGGTCAGTCAGTCAGTCCTGGCAGCCATCCTGGTGACAAGATGCCATAGCTAGACTACATTAAAAGCCTGTTACAGATGCTTTTTGTAGCAACATACTTACCATTGTAGCACAAACTGGATGGCTTAAAACAACAGTAATGTATTGATATTATCTCACTTTTGGAGGCTGACGTTTGAAATCAAGGTGTTAGCAGTTGGTTCCTCCTGGAAGCTCTGAGGGAGCATCTTTTCTCTATGCCTCTTTTCTCACTTCTGGTGGTTACTTGGCATTCCTTGGCTTGTAGATACATCACTCCAGTCTCTATCTCCATCTTCACAAGGTTTTACCTGTGTGTCTCTGTGTGTTCACACCGCCTTCTTATAGGGACGCCAGTTGTTGAATTTAGGGCCTTCCTAATCCAGCATGACCTCATCTTAATGAAATGATTTACACCTGTAAAGACCCTATTCCAAATACGTTCACATTCTGAAGTTATAGGTAGACATGAATTTTGGAGGGAAACTATTTAATCCACTACACCCCCTAACATTTACCCTCAGAAACATCAGTACATTTCATCAGAACATAATGTTAATAAGACCCAGGGTATATGTTTCACTCCAGGTACAGAGCAGGTCATTTTGTTTGGTTCTAGCCTGACAGGTATACACTTACCTTGAAATTTTATCCAGTTAATTAAAAAGGGAACCAGATAAGAACTTGGATGGAATAGTACAAACCTACCCCTAAAGGCGACAAAAGAACTCAAAGTACGTGCCTTCCTGATGGTTGGTCAGTACGGACAATTTCTTTGATAATGCCTGGGACATACTTCTACCCATAACAAGGTGATTAATGGCACAGGTGATCGGACCACAGTGGACGTTATAAATCAGTACACTGAGTTTTCTTTTTCAGAAATGGACAATGAAGTGCGTTCTCTGGCTACCATTGCGGGATGACACAAATTCTGACAGTCTGTCTGCTTTCCAGTTTTCTGTGAAACTTGGTGAACCATCAACTCATTGTCATTGGCTTGTGCATGTGCACTGAAGATTGAAAAGATTAACAACAGTGTGAGTTTGTACAAGACTTCCTTTTGGAATCTTTTATTTTTGGCAAATGTGTGGAAGGACTGTGGGAATCACATGACATCAAACAGAATTTCAGCAAAGGACCAACAACTCCAATAATACATTTTTATGCATGTAGGTAATTTTTGATACGCATATTTAGAAACAGCTAAGCTAATTTTAAGGTAATTTTAACATTCTTAGCTAAGCTAATTTTAAGATTTTACTAGAAGATTTTTTTGTTTTATTTATATCCCACCTGTTCTAGTTGATACCTAAGGTGGCTTACAAAATTAGTACAGTTAAAAAAAGAAAAAGTGTAAACCCAAACAAAACCACCTCATTACTGGTGAAGGGCTGGGGCAGAGGCCACTCAGACATTGTGTGTGTATTTAGCCAGTGTTATTGTTTGTCAGGAAGAATTGGCAATACACTACAAGGCCTTAAAGAGTCTGCCTTCTACCTAACCTGGCAATTCCACTTTCAGGAATTTATCTAAAGGAAGTAATCAAGAGTGAAGGCAAACACTTAGCTATGTTCGCCATGTATGGCTGTGTTTCACTATTGTTTATAATGGCAAAGGACTGAAAATAATTTAAACATGCAATAAGCAGGAAATTGGTTAAGCGATAGTATATCTATTTTGTGGATATTTGCAATTGTTTAAAATGCTGTTGTAAAATAGTATGTAAATCTATTGAAGATGTTTAATATATTGTTAACTTCAGAAAACATGGCGTTCAATATTATGTATAAAATGAACCACTTTTAGAAATGCGCATACATGCATGGAGAAATGACAGAATACTAAGAACTAAAAATGGGTGGCGAAAGACCAGATGGTTTTTATTTTCTTTTTTCTTATATGCATTTTAAACATCTTATATAGTATATATTTATTCCATTTGTAAAGAGAAAAACAGGTGGTTTTTCTTTAATTAGGTAAGAAAATGAGTACAATGGGAAAATGACATAGCAAAGTTAAAATGAACCTTGAAATGAGGTTACTCCTCAAAACGCATGCAATAAGATTCTGTACAGATGGGACATACATTTTGCTCTAAGCTTTCAAAAGCCATTGGAAAAAGGGAAACAGAATCAGCTGTAGTATCTACAAGATAAGCTCCTATAGTATCTTATAAGTATAAGGCAAGAACAGTTTGTTGGTCCACAACTTGAAAGTAAATATAATGGCTGATTTCACTGAACTTTTACCCACATGTAGGATGAAAACAAAATGCCAAAGGCCAATAGAAATTTAAATAACTGTTATAAGTTCCCCTTTATATAAAGGGGAGCCGTAAAGTTTGGAAACACAAACAATGCTGTTTCATTTTTTTTAGAGATTCATATTAAGTAAATTACATTATGTTATAGTATATATCAACTACAGACAGAACCCCCTTGATTACTTATTTCTTCTGGAGTGTGCTAAAAGTATAGATTTACTTACTAAAAATGAGAGGGAGAAATCAGGCAACATCCTGCAGATGCCTCTGCTAGGATTAAGGAAAATGTTGTATTAACACACCACACTCATTGCAGCATCAACTATGCATTGCTACAAGGCTCTATTTCATGCAATCTTCCAGGACAAACCAAAGCTCGCCCTACAAACTTTCTTAGGAAATGCTCAACCATCCAATCTTGTTAATGTTCATTAATTTCAACCTGTATGATGCTAGTGAGTTTCTTATATTTAAGGTAAGGTGCTTGTGTCATCCAAATGAGACGGTAAGATAAGAAAAACCAATGCAAACTCAAACTATGAAGAGTTTCAAGAAAAACAAAGGAATAGTCATAATGGCTGTAAGATCTTTATGGTCAGGAATGATGCTTCTTGCCCAGCAGCTCTACATGTAGAAGACATTCAACAAATACTTAATGATTATTTGATTGATGGCAATATTGATTTACCATATCTTTCTTCCAAGTTATTTTTCACATTAACAAATTAATGCTGTGTATTACAGGACGGTTTTCAATAAGTGTAGATAGTTTATCCTGGGAATATATAGGCCTCTCAGATAAAGTGTATGAAGCAACCAAAAAAATGTGGAAAATGTTTTACAACCAATTTTCCCCTTGAGTATTGACTGACACAATGAGTAATTTGTTGGGGGCCCAGGGGGAACCAAGAAACCCTGTTGTGATTGTGTAACTTTACAGGGTGCATACCCATTACCTGTTAAATAATCAGTGCTTTCCCCTCCTAGAGATGAAGACACCTATTCTTCAAAAGTATGCCTGTAAGACAGAAGGTTGTGGCTGACTTGGTTTTTTCTCTACCTGTTTTTTGGTGGTTTTCTTTGTTTGTTTTTGACTGCATCGTGGGGCTTGCGGGATCTTAGTTCCCTGACCAGGGATTGAGCCTGGGTCACTGCAGTGAAAGCGGCTGAGTCCTGAGTCCTCACCACTGGACCGCCAGGGAATTCCCCTTTTTCCCACATGTTTAATCTGATACCAGAAGTCTGTCCCTGTGTAAATTTACCAAGTGACGTTTGTCTGCCGTGCAAATAGGTAAACACAGAGAACAATAATTATTAAACAGTGTTCCTACTGCACTGAATTTCTTTCAGTTCAAAAACAGACACATGCATTTCAAGAAGGGAGATGTGAAGAATGGAGCACATCGCCGTCTGTTCCGCTGGAGGTGCAGCAGCCCTGGGAATTAGCCCCTGTCGCTGGGGATTCCTCGTCTGCCCAGTGCTGGACCACGACCACGGGATCCCTTCTGCCTGTCAAGGGTTAGGGTTAGAATTTATCACACTGTTTATTCATTTGTTTATTCTGGGTTTGCCAACATTTTTTAATGTAAACTTTTCAAACACACAGAAAAGTAAGAAGTAAGGTACAGTGAACACCATCTACCCACCACATAGAACCTATACTTAACATTTTGCTGTACTGGATTTATCACATATCTATCCATCCCTTCATCCATCCTTCAATCCATCTTTTTTGTTTGTTTGTTTTGTTTTCGGTACGCGGGCCTCTCACTGCTGTGGCCTCTCCCGTTGTGGAGCACAGGCTCCAGACGCGCAGGCTCAGCGGCCATGGCTCACGGGCCCAGCCGCTCCGCGGCATGTGGGGTCTTCCCGGACCGGGGCACGAACCCATGTCCCCTGCATCGGCAGGCGGACTCTCAACCACTGTGCCACCAGGGAAGCCCCAATCCATCTTTTAAAATATACATTTCAAAATAAGTTGCTGACATCAGATACTTCCTCCTAAATACTTCAGCATACATAGCATTAATTGGAGCTCAATTTTGTTTACAGTTCTTGTTGGGGTTAAATATTTTATTTTTAACATGAATGTTTTTCTTTTATAAAATTTCTCATGATTAGCCACTATCTAACCCTTGGTATGGTATTTGGTTAATGTTTGCCTCCCCCTCCAAGGTAACAGGGACTGCGCCGTTTTGCTCACCAATGTATCCACAGGGCTTGGTATTATAGTAGATGCTCAATGTACAGTGTATTTGTTAGGGAACATGTGGAAGTCAGAAAGAAATGGATGGAAGACAGCTATAGAAATGGAAAGAAAAAGTAAACCATGGCCTTTTCAAGCCAGTTAAAATATCTGCTATTATGACTATTGTTGCTGGGGCCATTTAAAGCCATTTTGGTAAATGCTTGCTAAGGAAACTGCCGTTTTATGTTGGTTCAATGAAGAAAATAAAATGAAGTACTGTGTATCTTCACTGATTGTTCTGCACAGGAGTAAGTTCCCAGGTTTCTGCCTGTTTATTTGGTAAGGATGCTTAGAGTACCTCAGTTTGTAATTTAGACATCACTCCTATCTCAACTCCAGACTTAAGTCTTTGATAAGCAAGTTTTTCCTCAAGACAACATTTCATATGAAAAACACCTGAGCCATGGGCCAGAGATATTGCCCTAAATGCTGACTGATTACAAGTGAAAATACAAATTGATGACACATGAAAATAGAATCTCACTCCTTCTCAACCAAGAGGAACCCCCCTTCCCACCATGACTTGTCTTTGGGCATTCCTCCAGTTCTTTTTGGTGATACCATCTCTGAGTTGGGATTATGTCTTTGTGAGAGACGTGGACTTTTGTGAAACTGCCACATCTCTGGAGCATAAGGAAATTGTGCTAATCTTGCTGTCCCCAGTGTTTCTAAAGGGTCCAGTGTGATTCAGACTTCAAAGGTTGGCATCGTTTTCTTATATGTCCGCCAGTTTCCTGGTAACTGAGATTTTGCTTTCTTCTCTTGTCTCAGGAGCGTTTGACAACCTGTTTATGTCACTGAGAACACGTATGCCAGCCAACAGTGCCCCGTCCCCAGGATATACTACTTCCCCAAACTTCTTTTCTGCTTGGTCAATCTGTTACATTCTCAAGAGAAGATAACTGCAGACCTGACCTGACCTGATTCGGGCCTCCTTGGGAAGAATCTGGCCTCGAAGGACCTTCCCGGCCCAAATGGCCGCTTACAGACATTCTTCCCCGAGTAAAGTCATTCCTTTGGGTTAAAGTAGTACTTTCTTAGCATTCTGCTTCTGTGTTGCAAATTTCAGAGGAGAAGCGTTGGTGGGGTGGGGTAGACTCAGGAGGTCACCTTTGTGAGAATGTCTTCTTCACAAGATTATCTGCATCAGACATGGACCAGGGGAGCTCGGAAAGCCCTGTAACCTCGGGGAGGGTGAGAAGGAAGCGCTGACATTCAGTGCCAGGCAAAGTGTGCGAGGACAAACTTCTCCATCCGTTACTGGGCTTCAGGCCGCAGGGTGTCCTTCAGACGAGAAGATTCACGTTCCCCCCGCCACCGCGCTCCAGTCTTCCCCAAGCCCCCCGTCGCTGCCGCGGCGCCGCTCTCCTGTTCCACCCCAGCTCTCCACGAGGTTCCCAGGAAAGCGCCGACCTCTTTCCCGCTTCTCCTCCCGCGCAGCCCGGCGTTCGGCTCGGCGCTTTCTCCAGTCCTCCAAAGGCGAATGGAACAAGACTCCTCCACCGTGGATGGAATACGACGCTTAAGAACTCCGCCTCAACTGTCCCCCTCTAGGTTTTCCCCGCCGTGCCCAAGGCTTTTGGTCACCTCTGCACAAATTTAATAAGACTGAGAGCTCAGAACCGGGAAAGCCAACCGCGGATCCGTCTCGTTCCCCTGCCCGCCCGTGAAAAGCAGTCCGCCTCCGGCGCGGGTGCTCTGCATCCTGCAGTCTGCTCTTGGCCGACACACACCTGCCCCGCCGTCCTCTCGCCAGGCCCGCCGGTGCCCTCATCTCGGCCCGCCCCCTCCGCCCTCCCGGGCCTGGGCCTCTCCCCGCCTCCCGCCCGCGGACCTCGCCGCCCCGCCTCGGGCTCCGCCGCGGCCGCCGGGGGTGCGGGCCCGCCCCAGAAGGGCGCCCATTGGCCGTGCGCGCCATCCTTCACCCGGCACATTCCGCCGCCCGCAGGCTTGCGGGGAAACTTCCTTATTATTGTGACGCCGAAATTGGAGAAACCCTGAGCCGGGTCGGTGGAGCCGTCACCGTCGGAATCCCGCGCGGCGGTTCAGCGGCCGCCGAGGTGCGCGGGGCGCGGGGGCCGGGTTCCAGGAAGGAGGGCACCGCGGAGCCGCGCCGCGGCACGGCGGTCCGCGCGCGGCTCTCGGAGGGGCGGCTGCCGCTGCGGCTGCGGGGCGCCTCCCGCGACAGCCCGGGGCAGGGCGCGCGCGGAGGTCTGGGCGCGGCGCCTGCAGTGCCTGCGGGGCGCGGGCGCGCGGGGGCCTCGCGCGCGCCTCCCCGGCGTCCTCGGGGCGCTCCCTGTGACCTACAGAGCCCTAGCGCCCGGGGAGGCCGGAAGCCGCTCCAGAGACTGGAGCGCCCCCCACCCCGACTCGGCTGCCTGCGGACGGGGAGGAACTGCGACGCCGAAAGTCAAAAAGAGGATCCTCCCCTTCCTCCCCGCCCGCCCCTATTTAAATTCCGGGGCTTCGGCGACACCGCTGCGGCGAGGGGCGCAGACTCTGCCCCGCGCAGTGGGAGCCGCCGAGGCCTCTGCGCTTGGGGGAATCCCGGCGGCCGCGAGGAGTTGGCGCTGGGGACACGGGGGGCTCGGCGGCCGCGGTGACAGCGCCACCCACCTGACCGAGGCGGGGCTCGGTTTGCCTGCCCGGAGTCCGCCTCCTGGGCGGAGCCGGGGCGAGGGTGTGTGCGGACACGTGTGTGTGCGTGTGTGTGTGTGTGTGTGGACACGTAAGTGCGCGGACGGGCGCGGGGGTGTCAGGAACTGGGGCGTGCGGGGGCAGGTGGCGCTTTGAGTCATCTGCGAATGTGTGGAGTGGGCGCACCGGGCAGCCGACCGAGACTAGCCTGTGTAACCTGAAACAGACGAGCCGGGGAGGGCTGTAGAGACCGCACCTAAAGCAGCTGTGCACTGATTCGGGGTATGCGCCCCGCGCTCCGGGATATGTGTATTTGAACTTTGCTTTTGGTGTATCAGCGTTTCTGGTTGTTTTGTGATTCCGTTTTACTTTAGCTTTTTAATTAGCCCCATCTGGAAGTACCTTAAATTCACAGCTAAGCCTTCCAGGATTTTGCTTTTGCATTCATTACGCACGGAATGCTTTAGGAAAGACGGTTCAAGCGCTCTCTTCCATTTTTGTGTCTCCTGACTCTTTCCACAAATAGGAGGCTATTTCTAGAACATTTCATCTGATGATTTGATAACATCGAGTGAGCTGCTTTTTTAACTCCAGACTGAGGAGAAAGAAAAGTGAAATAAAATGAGGATTAACACCCTTTTTAAATGCAGTGACTCTGGAGAGAGATGCTGTCTTGTTTTAGTAGCAGATTACTGTGTAGCTCTCCCTTTTCCTACTTTCCTTTACCCTGGGGGGTAAGGGGGTGGCATTATAAACCAGAAAAGAGGAGTAGTGTACTTAACGCCCTTTTAAAGCAAAACCGATGAATTACACATCGTTGACCGCGTGGAGGCTAGGAACCTTCTGGAGAAAGGATGCAGGAATCAAGGAGGAAGACTTGAAATCTCTTTGGCAGAACTCCTCCCTTGGCATGAAAAAAAAGAAACACAGTTGGTTAGCAGGCAGTTTTACTTTTCCAGTTAGTAGTTGGGATTTTATTTTTGAAAAAAGAAACAGAGATTCCAAAATGTTCCAAATGGTGTGGTTGGAGCCATTGGTTAAAGCATTTCATTCCGAGTAACAGATTTAAATTTCTTAAGATTTGCATAATAATTTAAAACTTCAAAAAAATACATAATGAGAGTTGTACCACTACTGGAGATACAAGATAGTTTTGCTGCAGTCTCAGAAATAGAAGTAATAGTCCCCAAATTGAAAGGCAGCTTCTTACATTATATAGAAATAAAATTATGATGCTAGTATCTTAGAATCATGCAGTACTGTACTTTTCTTTTGAGAGACTTAAGGTGCCTGTCAGATAGTCCCATCTTGTTTTGCATGAAAGATGATGCGGTGATGAGAAGGAAGGAAAGTCGAGAAAGACATCAAAACGGCTGTAGCAAAATAAGCTATAATGTGTGTGGTACATGGAAAAATGGAGGAAAAAAGTGAATTACTTTTCAAAAATGCATCTTTTTAAACCTAAACGGGAGGTTTTAAAATAACTTTATTTTTACGTCTACTACAAACGCTAGGAATTTTTAAAGGTGCGTCTCTAAGTTCACTTTTAGCATCATGCTCTAACCAGCTGAGCTGACTGTCCAGTTGACTCTAACTTCACGTTTAGAGGTGACATCTTCATAGTTGGTCAGTGGTTATCTTATTGGTATTTAACTAAACTCCAGTCCTGAGATACAATGTTGGGGGAATATTCAAGCTTGCATAATTTAAAGATATTCTTATTTTCAGAAGTTTGCTTTTCATTTTGTTTTCAATACATGAAAGCACTTTGTAGCATTCTGTATTAATGTTAATTGTTTTTTCTTTAACTTGCAGATCTGCAGTGTGAGGTGGAACCATTCTGGCTTAAGTACAGATGCCAAGTGTGTGTGACCTGTGGTGAGTTACTTAATTTCTCTGAACCTCAGGTTCCTCATCTTGTACTTGGGAATAATATCTAATTCACAGAATAGATAAGAAGATTAAACAGGATAATCTACGTAAAGGACTCGGATTAGTATAGATGCCTAGAGAGGGACCTTAACAAATCCTTCCTGATTTCTTTCACTGTGACGGAGTGAAGAGAACAAAGTGAGCCCAGGAAGTAGGAGACCTAGTTTCTGGTCTTGGATTCAACCAGTTACTTCTCAGAGGACCAAAGTTATCTTCAGCTGCCATTAAAATGAGGTTAGGAATGTCAATCTCTTGCCTGGAGGTTGGATCAAATGGATTTTTAAGGTCTCTTTAATAAGATGACCCCTTTGATGATATAACTCTGCCCCCTTTAGACATTTACCACATTTAGAAACAGCACTTGCTGGTGTCAGGGGCGTGTGTTTCTGTGTGTGAGCCAGTAAGTGAACTAGACTCACTGTAAGTTCCGGTGAATGTGGAGGAAAGCCTGGCTACCTCTGTTGAGGTGGCCTCACGCATCCCTCCTTCTCTGGCTTACACAGGTTGGTTATAGCTGTAGTTGCCCACGAATATCGCCAGTGATTCAGCTAATGTGAGCTCACTTACTATGTGCAACGTTCTTCTTTTAGCATTTGTTTTTAGAATTGGAGAAGAAGTATAGCTTGGCTTTGTTATATTTAAGTGGTGGTATAACATCACGTTTAAGAGCGTGGACTTTGGAGTCTGGGAGATGAGATTTGAATCCTGCCTTTGCCACTTAAACTAAGTAAGTTTCCACCACAGCTAGTACTTATTTACATGCTCTTGGTCAAGTGACTTAACCTTGCTAAGTCTTGAGGTTACAGTAAAGGGCAAATTAAATAATCTATGTAAAGTTTTTAGCACAGATTCAGACACACGGTAGGCTTGCAGTAATAGCAACTATTACTTTTTCTTCATTCAACAAGTATCTGTTGAGCCCTCCCTTGTGCCAGACACTAGTCTAGTCTCTAGGGGTAGAGAAATGAGCAAAGAGGCTCAGTCCTTCCTTCATGGAGCTTCCGTTCCTCGATGCTAGCATTGAGAAACACCATTATTTAATAACAGCTTGGATCGTAAAAGACGTTCTGCTTTCAGATCCGCTAAAATGTGGTGAGGGCAGAGCACATTGAGAATGGAGGAAATACATTGTTGTTTTTTTGTTACTGCTTAGGGAATGTGTATCTAACGGAACCGGGCAAACAAAACTGTTAACAACTTTAGATTGTGGGAGATCTGGTTTTCTCAGTTTCGGGTTCAGTTTTCTAGGCACTTATGAAGCATCTGCGGCGCTCCTTTGTTATGCTGGGGACGGGAGATACACAGATGAGTAAAACCTGGTTCCTTACATGGAGAAGCTCTCAGTCTGCTCATGGATGGGGAATTGGTGGGTGAGATGCAAGAAGCAGTGATCTTACCTCAAGAGTACTTTTCATTCTTTAAAAGACTGAAGTATCTGAAAGCATAAAACAGTATGTGTAATAGATGTTCTCCAAACAACAATAAAAGGACAGAAGCAGAACATCAACCACGCTACTGAAGCTCCCTTTGTGCTCCTTCCAGAAGGTCCCCTTCCTTGTCACATATACACAGGTCTCTCTCAGTCTTTGTATTGATCATTTTTTTGCTTTTCTTTCATAGCTTTAGCACCACTAATGTTTTTATCTCCAAATACTTGTTCTACTTGTGTTTGGACTTTGTAAAGATGCATCACGTTCTGAATTCTTCTGTGAGTTTTTCCCCTCCTCAACACCATTATTCAGATTTAGCTGCACGGATGTTTGTAGATGGAAGTCATTGCTCTTCCACTGCTGTACAGCGTTCTATTTCACGTATGTGTTGCGGCTCATCCGTTTCCTTACAGATGGACGCTTGGGTTGTCTTTGTTCTGTATATTTCAGATAATCCTGCAATGAATGTTCTTGTGCATATACCTTGGGGCATATATTCCTGAGTTTCTTGCTGCATTGTACAGTAGGATAGCCACTAGCTATGTGTGACTACTGATATGAAAATAATTAAAATGAAATGAAATTAAAATGTCAGTTCCTCAGTCACATTAACCACCTTTCAGGTGCCCAGGAGACACCTGTCGCTTGTGACCACCACACTGGACAGTACAGACATGGAACATTTCCATCACAGAGTTCTCAGTTTCCAGGTTTTACTCATCTCTGTATCTCCAGTGCTCAGCAGATCGAAGGAGCACTGTAGATACTTGATAAGCTGGACCGTGCTGGTCATGTACCTAGGAATGGAATTACTGTGCCGTGGGGTATTTACAGCTTCATCTTCACTAGAACCAATGCCCACTTGTTTTCCAAAGTGGTTCTGCCAACTTACACTCCCACCAGCTGCGGGTCAGAGTCCTGGTTGCTCTATATCCTTGACTCGGCACTGCCAGACTTTTTAATTCTTGCCAGTCTGGTCAGGTGTCTTTTTCTGAAGGCAGACGGAGCCTTATGCAGACAATGGAAAGATCATTCTTCTAGTTGTACAAAGCCCAACACCAGGTAGTAAAGAAGACCCCACCTGTGCAGGGATCATCAGGGGAGGGGTAGGAATGTTTCCTGTGTTGGCTAAAAGGGTCAGAGGACCAAAGTCCAGCTGAAGGGAAAGAGAGAAACCAGCAAGGAGTGGATTCACACTGTTGAAAACTTCTCTCTGCCTTGTGTGCCGTTTCCGCCTGTGGTAGTAAACTTCGGGCAATAAAGTATGTCATGAGAATACATCTTCTTTGTTACTGGAGTTAATTCTGCATGGGAATTTTGGCTCCAGATTTATTCAAAGCTTGGATTTGGGGAGTGCCTGCGCAGCACTGAAGCCTGGGACATTTTCTTTCCCTGCTGTTGGAAAAGACCCTCCCTTCCCCGTACACCATGTAGGTAAAGGCTTCTGAGCTTATGTGAAACAAAGCTTATCCCTATCGTAAATGAGATTAGAAGTCCTGCCTGAGTGTTAGTTAGGTTTTAGTGACTTTCAGAGAAATAAGAATCAGTTGTTAGGCTGATGTTTGCACAGTCTGATTAGTAAGACAAAGTTTAGGAATTGCAGCTTGTCTTGTAGCATTCAGCTCTCTAGGACTGATCAAAGGAGATTTATCTACTCCCCCCCCCTTGGCCTCCCCAGAATTGAAAAGAAAATACATACAAAACACTTTGTCCTTGCAACCTCGACTTTCCTACGTGTGAGTTATGCCAGCCGGGGTAGCGCCGCCTTGCCCTAGCACAGATCTGGTGGAACAGCAGACGCTAAGCACAGGAGGAAGGGAGTCACACCCCAGCCCGCTGGGGAGCTTCCCTGCGTGCTGAGGACCCAGAGCAGAGTCCTGCACCTAGAGCAGGTGCTGCAGCTGTTGACAGCGACCGGCCACCTGCACTGAGTGCTGGGCCCCCGTGCTAAGCGCTCGTTACTCACATCCTGTCACTGGTCCTCACAACAGCCCTGTTGCTCTTCTTGCCACTTTAGGGACAGGAACCAGGCTTAGAGTGTTTAAATATCTTCCCCAAGGTTTCACAGCTAGGACGTGGTCACTCTGGGGCTTGAACTTTGGTCCTTTTGACCCTTAAGCCCTGCTAACATTATCCTGAGTCTTTTACCAAAAATAGATGAGGAGAAGGGCTGGGAAAAGTACGAGATGTGACATGGAGGGAAGGAACGGAAGGTCCATCTTTCTTCTTTTTGTTTTGCGACGGGGAGATAAGGGGCAGGAAATGGAGGGGCCGGACCGAAGTGGCCCAGGACAGCCAAGGTGGCGGGTGCGAGTGCTGAGCCGGTGTGTCGTCCTGTATTCTTCTGTGGCACCTTTTATCATTGTGTGTTTTGAAGGGAAGTGAAAGATTCTACTCCTCTAGAAGCAAGGGAGAGATGGTGAGTGAGGAAAAGTGGGTGAGAGGACCCAGGAGATCCAAATGCCCAGTGATGAAGAACATTGCCAGAGACAGACCTTAAAATTCATGGACGCCAACAGCTCCTAGGTTCGGGGGTTCCACCAGAGTGTGCTTGAAGTGAAAGCTAAGTTAATATCTGACTTCTCTTCAACGCACTGAACTTCTCTCCTGAAAGCTAGACGCTTTGGGTGCCTCCTTCTCTACTTTTGGCAGGGCGCCGTGAGGAGCTAGACCATATCTCCAGTTAGGGTTAATAATTCTTTGATAGGAATACATCTTCTCTCTGGTTGCTATTTAGTGACCTCTGAATAAATAGTTTTGGTTTTTTTTTAACACCTTTATTGGAGTATAATTGCTTTACAATGGTATGTTGGTTTCTGCTTTATAACAAAGTGAATCAGTTATACATATGTTCCCATATCTCTTCCCTCTTGCGTCTCCCTCCCTCCCACCCTCCCTATCCCACCCCTCCAGGCGGTCACAAAGCACTGAGCTGATCTCCCTGTGCTATGTGGCTGCTTCCCACTAGCTATCTACCTTACGTTTGGTAGTGCATATAAGTCCATGCCACTCCCTTACTTCGTCCCAGCTTACCCTTCTCCCTCCCCGTGTCCTCAAGTCCATTCTCTATGTCTTCGTCTTTTGAATAAGTAGTTTTCATTTGACTACTTGAAGACTGCATGACTGTAATTCATGTGGGCAGGATTTTAACAATAGCCCTGTTTATCTCTTCATAAATGGTTTCTACTAGTCAGTCAGGGATGAGGCCGTACCTCAGGCTGCTTACCCAGGCTTGCAGTTGGCCAGAGCATCAGAGTTCAGCTGACGCTCAAGGACTGAATCATGTTACACAGACTTATAAGAAACTGATAGATCCAAGATGCCAAATTAACAATGAGAAGTAGAAATGCCAAGAAGGCTGGAATGCTTTGGACAGCTGGGCACAGTATTCTTTCCCCGTAGTAGTATCTGCCTTGGAAACCAGGTTATTTAAGATTGCGTATTAATCATGGAATCTAAGCGGTGCAAGTGGCTGGGTAAACGTAATGATGAATGTCGTGGAGTCTGATCTCCCCATCTCCATTATTGGGCAATAATTACTTAGCAGATCAGATAGTCAGCTTGACTGGTTATGGTACCCTTTCTCTCTGGACAGAGCTGGAGGTATTGGGAAGTTCTGACTGGCTGTCCATTTCCTAGACTCCTTCCTGTGTAGCACACTAGTCAAGAGCACATTCTCTGGGCTTAAATCCTAGCTCTGCCACTGCCTCGTTGTGCGATGCAGTTAAGTCCCTTCAACACTTTCTGTCTCACTCTCTTTTTCTTCATTCTCTTTTTTTTTGTCTTCACTTTCTTCATCTACAAATTTGAGTTGATAAGAGCAGTACCTACCTCGTAGAAAATTAAATGATTTAATGTCTGTGAACCACGTAGAAAAGTGCACTCAGTATAAGCTCAAATGAAGTCTTACCTGCTGTTGTTGTTAATAGTGTAATGTTAATATTATCAGGTAGGAGTTTTTTTTAAAATTTCGAGTGACAAATCCAATTCAGACATTCCTTCTTAAGCAGACAAAGAAGGGACTTCTTAGACTGCATAGAGGTGATTCTCGTTTTTCGTGGTAGTTAAGTTCTGTGAAGTTGCTGAGAACACCACATTAATAAAGACTGAGCCATTGCTCCTGGGGAAACACAGGGTTAGTTAGGTTCCTGCTAAGAGCCCCTGGTCAACAGATGAATACGTAACCTTGTTTCATGTATGTTTAAGTGTGTTTCTGGGGGGAATCTCCTGGTGGTCCAGTGGTTAGGACTCTGCTTTCACTGCCCAGGTTCGATCCGTGGTCAGGGAACTAAGATCCTACGAGCCTTGTGGTGGAGCCAAAGGAAAAAAAAAATCTAGAAAAAAGTGTGTTTCTTTTTAGACACCTTATTTGATGCCTATTTCTTACAAATGATTAACTCTATACAGTATTTCTTTATCATAAAACACTAGTCAGGAAGTTTTTTTTAACATTTTCCTGACCCTGGGTAACGTGACAGTAAGTTTCTTTGGCTTTCAGCCTTACAACAGTGCTGTCTACTACACGCTGTAATCAGGCATCATTTCATGAATCTCCAGATATTCAGTGGCTTTTCTGTCTCTTCTGTAGCTTCATTATGCACTATAGATGCTACTTCAGCACTTTCCAGAGCGGCCACATGTACTGATCCGTGAATTTCCTCTTTTTTGCATTAGCATTGAACTCACAGCCAGCCGCACTGGAACTCACGCATGAACGCAGCTCATCTATCACAGGTACTTTCTCTGTGCGGCATATCACAGCCCTCGTGTCCTTAGGAACACTAGACAGTGCTTCAGGTCCATGCTTGGGGGGCGTTTTAAACAGCAAAATCACCAACAGAACAATATAAAAGTATGAGAACGGTGGCAGCAAGCAGAGTCAAAAAGCTCACTTGCTTACGGTGTGAGAGTTGAGACAAGAGGGTAGAGCATCATCCTGTTTGACTTCAGCTGGGAACGTGCACAGAGAGTGGCTCAAATTTTTCACCTCTCTGCACAGGTCTGGGAATGACTACTGCAAAAAGGCTCCGAGTATTGACTTTGAGGTTACAAATAAATATCGGTGAGTAGGCAGATTCACAAGTATGGAATTCATGAGGAATGAAACACCATGGTACTCAGGAAGAGTGAAGGTCAGGATGCTGGCCCTAGGCAAGAGGAGATCCAAGGCTCAGTCAGCATCAGTGGGACTCTCTCTGTCTCCTGTCTTTGAACCTTTCTGGCTGGTAGCTTCCCAATGTCTTACAGGTATCCTCTGTGTGACAGGGAAGGGAGCTTCCAGCAGCTACAGTTACCTTCAGAGGCAAGAGGCAGTCTTCCATCAGAGCTCCATGGGACTTCATGGGGGAGGACTCTGGCCCAGTTGGGAGTGTGAACCTCTCCCTGCACCAATCCCAGTGGCTTAGGGGCGGCCTTCTCTGACTGGCTTGGCCTGGGTCACGCTCACCTTTGTGCAGGAGGGCGTAGGGTTTGTTACCAGATAGAGAGGGACTTGAGGAGAGAGATTAGACAAAAGGGCAGTCCCTAACACCTTTGAGGAATTTATTTTAAACTAACCTTCATTCTTCAGAAAGGTCGTACCACATTGGATTGCAGCTTTCTCTTACATTAAGTGCATTTCAGTTGTGGCCCTTTTTAATTGATGAATAGTGTTCCATTGTATTTTATTGATGAGTAGTGTCCATGTCGATGGACATTTGGGTTGTTGCCATTTTTGTTTAGTACGAATAAAGCTGGTGTCAGCATTGTTTATAGACCTTTGCGTATGTAAACATACAATCAGAGCTTCTTTTATTTTTATTTTAAAAGAAATACTTTGTCCTATCTAAAGTGAGGCTTTGATTTTGTCCCAAAGGCCTTTTTTTTTTTTTAAATAAATTATTTATTTTTGGCTGCATTGGGTCTTCGTTGCTGCGCACGGGCTTTCTCTAGTAGCGGCGAGCGGGGGCTACTCTTCGTTGCGGTGCAAGGGCTCCTCATTGCAGTGGCTTCTCTTGTTGTGGAGCACGGGTTCTAGGCGCATTGGCTTCAGTAGTTGTGGCACGTGGGCTCAGTAGTTGTGGCTCGTGGGCTCTAGAGCACAGGCTCAGTAGTTGTGGCTCGTGTGCTCAGTAGTTGTGGCTCGCGG